>NC_071087.1:62413492-62680992 GCF_027358695.1 Spea bombifrons
AATGTTAACACATTACCATATTGTTTAATTATGCTCATTTTTATTTTATTGTTTTATACTGTGTTCAACATATTTTTATGTACATCTAGAACACAGTGACATTGTTCTTTCTTTTTCTCATATAACATCTAAAATAGTTTAAGAAAAATGAAATGTGTAAATAAAATACACTATTCTTCTCAGAAATGCCTTATTCAGTTACATACATGTACATGAAAAAGTCAGTAACATAAAAGCCTTGGTAAAGCCCTGTCACCTAGCCTTACTCTTCACCACACCCCTAAAAAGTATGAGCTATAATCTAAAAAAGAATAGACTATCCCAAAAAGACATTTCAAGTATCAGTCCAAATTCCTGTTCAAATACAAAGCTTGCAGGGCTTACTCTTTAGCAGCAAAGCCATCTTGTTTTGAATGCGGTCTAGGGTTTTCAGATCACATGCAGGGAGAAATTGAAGGGGTGACCAGTAGAAAACATTTAAAATTAAATCCACCATTTTTGGGCCCACTTCTGCCCCCAAGTGTCTGAAATCTATTGTTATTTGGCTTGAGCATCATGGTGCTTATAGATTTGGTGGTTATCTTTGTATGATTTAATTTCATTTGCTAATACATTTTTATGTTCTGTGGCACAGGCAAACATAGATATCGGAAATGTAGATATAGAAGTTCCAGTGATAGGAGCTCCTTATTGCCTACAGTGTACTTTTTTTTCAGGCATAAAACAACCTGAAAACAACCCACATGCATGTAGGGGTCAACTGTAGGAGGACATCTGGGACACGATGGCTCCAACCTCACTTTCGGAAGCATCCACCTAAGAACAAAGGGTTGTTGGAGATTTGGGGGCTTAACACTTTTGTAACAGCTTTTGGTGTCCATGACTTGGCATCACTCCCTTTTCTGGTTAGGGCTGTGAAGGGAGCGGCATTCTGTAGTAGTTCACAAAGCCAAGGAACCGATGTAAGGATATCATTCCAATAGGTTGTGGGCAGTCTATGATGGCCTGGGGTTTGGCTGCATCCATTTCGAACCCTTCAGGGGTTATGATGTACCCTAGGAACGCCAATTTTTCTACCTTGAAAATGCATTTCTCCAATGGCCTGCCCAAGGGTTGAAGGCAGTCTTCCACTAGTCCTCTGACCATTTTGTGACGAGGTTGTAAGCCCCATGAAGATCGAGCGCTGAAGATCTTAGTCCTTGCAACCTGTCCAACAAGGGGATGAGGTAGGTGTTTCACCGAGTAATCTTGTTGAGTCCCCTATAATCTATACAGGGACATAGATCACCTTCCCTCTTCCTAACAGAGAAGAACCCCCTTCTGAGGTTCTTCTCAATATACACCAACATCGCCTGCATCTCAGGGATGGATAATGGGTAGATGCGTCCCGTGGGTGGCATGGTCCTAGAGAATAAGTCTATGGGGATAGTTGTAGGGTGTGTGAGGTCTCCCTGACTCCTTCTTGTCGACTACATCTGTGTACTGTCGGGCAGAACAACTGAAGGAAATGCTGCCAGTGCTAAGGTAGCCACAATACAAGGGTCTGGCACAGTTAGGTCCTCAGGATCTTATTTAAGATGGGATTGCAAGGCTGCAACCACGGAAAGCCTAGCATAATCAGAATTAATGAAGTACAGATCACATGAAAAACCACCTGTTCCCCATGAAGGCCTACTGAGAGGATACGAGGCTTAGTGGTCGGCTACAATGGCCTCCTGTCAATGGCCTCCACAGGCAGGGCAGTCACCCTGGGTTGTGTAGGTAGGGGTACGAAATTCCCAGCTGCTCCGGAATCCAGGTCAGACGGACTGGAACAGTCATGCGGGTCACTGCGAGGACAGGGGATAAATCCAATACACCTATAGCAGGCCCCCTGATCCTGCTTAGATGTGGGAATTTCCTGTCTTGGCAGGACAGGATCTCACAATATAACCTGTCAGATCGCAATAGAGACATAGGCCCTGCTGTCATTCTTCTCAATCGATCCGGTTTCTTCAGGTGAGCGGTCCCGAGCTGCATTGGCTCCTCAGGAGGGGCCTGTGGAGTTGAATCAATGAATGAGCCAACCGTATGGCTGGGTGGCGTCCTCTCTCTTCTCTCTCCTTGATGTGCTTAGAGCCTGAGATCCATCTGCACCACATAGGTGATGACACCCCCAGACCTCTGGGCAGGTTGTGGGCTGTGATCTCATCCTTCAGGCGGTCAGAGAGGCCATTAACGATGGCTGCCATGAGTACCTTGCTGGCTCAGTTGATATCAGCCATGAGGGTCCGACTCTTGGCATAGTCTAGGACTGTTCGGGACCCCTGTGGAATGTCGAGCAACGAGGCAGTTGTCTTTCATTGTGGGAGATCAAAGTCAGAGCACATGGCAGCCACAAACCCAGCATAACAACAGAACAGGTCGAGTATTTCTTTCCCAGAGACAGGAAGCCAAAGCCAATGGCTTGTCTGTGAGGAGGGAAATGACGTAACCCGGTTTGGCACGTACAGTACCAAACACTGTCAGTGTCAACTTGAAATGGATGTCACACTGATTCAGAGAACCTCGACAAGCCATGGGGTCACTACTGTACTGAGAACGCAGATGGATAGTTAGATAAGCCACAGGAAGTGGGACAGGTACTACTGGAGGTTGTGATGCCTGCTGCACTGGTTTGGTGCATTGCTTCATCAGATTGTTCATTTCCTTGATGCATGCTTTGCACATCATCACCTACTATCCTACCGATGTGGGTCCCATGATAGCCATCTGATTTTGTCCCAACCAACGTACCAGAGGAGATGCTGGTGCAGGGTAGGACACTGTGCCCACACAGGAGAAAGCCCATCGGTCTCAGAAGAGATCTTTACACTCCAACCGGTTCCCCCCGTGTTGAGCCTTTTGGGTTTGACCTGCCGTGGCTAATATAACGATCCTCCAAGACCAGGGACAAACTTTAAGGGTGCACACTCAGGATGGTCAGTCAGGCAAACTTTGGCTGGTGGGTAAATTGTAGTATTCTCAATACTGATGTTAAGTGTGACGTACTGGGATGCTATCCAGGATGTAATTTCAGAGAGACAATTTAGAAGAGAGGGTGAAAGGTCAGGAAAACAATGGTAAATTAAGTGTCTAAAGTAGCATGTAACATAACAAATTGACTAACAGAGACAACAGGTGAGGAGGGCTTTAGGGTGTGTTACACAATAGGTAAAAGTGCCATAGTAAGGGATGGACCAGCCACACTAGTAAATTAACTCTCTTGGTCAACTCCCACATAGTGGCACTTAGTAAAAAATTGATGGAAAGTGGCACGCAGATGGAACGTGGCCTGTACCCTCACTACAATAAAATAATCCTCACCCAAGCAGTCCCTTTATTTCAATGTCATTCCCGCTTATTCTCCAAATGTATTATAAGCTTTCAAGAGCACACTGTACCAGTATGTCTTAATGTATGTTAATGTGGTTGTCAATTATTATTGTCATTGTTAAATATGTTCACTGTCTCATATTGTAATGTGCTACAGAATCTGATGACAGTATATACCGTATTGGCTCGAATATAGGCCGCACTTTTTTGCTATATTAGAGCTCTATATTAGAGCAGTATATACCGTATTGGCTCGAATATAGGCCGCACTTTTTTGCTATAATAGAGCTCTATATTCGGGCTCTAGCGCCCGACGCCCGGGACATGCAGTCCCGGGCGCCGGGCAGGCAGCGGGGTTAAGATACAGATCCCCCGCAGCGGTGCAGGGGACCTGCATCCTTCTCCCCGATACGCTCAGACAGCCTCCCCTGCCAGCACTTCCCACGGGGGGGGGTGCCGGCACGGGAGGTTATCTAAGCGTTTTACCTCTGCCCACCCCCGACTTACCGGAGCAGACTCCCGGGTGTCTTGCGGGGCCGGCGGGAGACATTTACGCAATACGCGCATGCAACTTCCGGTACCGGAAGTTGCATACGCGTATTGCGTAGATGTCCCTCGCCGGCCCCGCAAGACACCCGGGAGTCTGCTCCGGTAAGTCGAGGAGGGGGGGGCAGAGGAGGACAGCGACACCGGCAGCGTATCGCGGGGAGGGAGGACAGCGGCAGCGTATCGCGGGGAGGGAGGACAGCGGCAGCGTATCGCGGGGAGGGAGGACAGCGGCAGCGGATCTCGGGGAGGGAGGACAGCGGCAGCGGATCGCGGGGAGGGAGGACAGCGGCAGCGTATCGCGGGGAGGGAGGACAGCGGCAGCGTATCTCGGGGAGGGAGGACAGTGGCAGCGTATCTCGGGGAGGGAGGACAGTGGCAGCATATCTCGGGGGGGGGCAGAGTGGCAGCATGTTTTTTTGGTGCTTTTTTAAAGAAAAAAAACTTTTTCTTTAAAAAAGCACCAAACTTTTAGGGTGCGGCCTATATACGGGGGCGGCCTATATCCGAGCCAATACGGTAATTAAATGTAATGTAGTCAAATGGGTATGTAGTATGTAGGAAAGGTTTCTTTCACCCCTTTAGTCCCCTATAGACGTACTGATACATACATAAAACGCATCTCAAGAAACACATATGGACGTACAGGTACATTCTACACGGGAGATCAGGCTGTTGTTTGACAGCCTGGACTCTCCCCTGTCAGCAGAAGCCAGCATTGCTGGTTTTCTGCTGCCTGATCTCCTGTAACAGCTTCTGTGCGAGCGCCGGAAAATGATTACAGTTTTAAATGCCCGATCGCATGATCCTATACGTGGGGACTTGCATAGAGATCACAGTGTGATCGGTGAAGGGGGAAAGCAGGGAGGGTCCTTGGATTAATGTGTATATCCTTAAAATATATTTTTAGAAGAAAAAATGTACACCAAGTTCTTGTCTACTTCTACACAACTTAGCTTAATATTTCCTATGATAAACTAAGCACATCTAGCATGAAAAGCATATCTCTGAGAAGGAAGTGAAATTAAGACATAAAATGTTTTGAGATAACCTCTGGTTCACTTGAAACATTACAGTCATGAAGTTGTTAATGGTAACTGTGTATTTTCTCTGGCTGATATATTATTTCACAGTGCCATCTACTGATATTGGGGCATAAATGCACCTTGCAGAAATGCGCCTTTACAAGATTCCTTACATGGCTTATTCAAGTATGGTCATTTTTTGGTCTATTAAGACTAAGATGTCAAATGTTCAAACAAGTTAAAAGTTACTTGACTGAACAGACTCTACTTAATTTGCATGCCCTTCCCATCTTGTCTTTTTATGATGGTTTGCTTTACATCATGTATTTTATATTTTGGGTGAGAGTATGATTTCTATTCTTTCCAATTCTGGTTGTTGTGTTAACCCTTGTTTTCTTATTTTTTTTTTTTTTATTTTTAGTTTGCTTACAATTAAGTATTTCACTTTCTCCAGAAGAAGGAATTCCAGAACAGGATGTTTATGGATATTGACCTGTTATCTTTTTAAAAACATTGTTGGATGTCTTAAATTTGCAAAAGAGGACCTGGATGTTCCATTACTGACATAATATTCTGTGGACAGATTAAACCAAACCGGAGTTGTTTGGAAGGAAAAAAACCTGTGTGCAGAAAGCATCAATGTCGAAACCTCATCTTTAAAGTGAAGGGGGCAGCTTTGCTGCCTCAGACCCTACACAGCTTGCATCACCGACGGAAAATGAATTCCCAAGTTCATCACAACATTCTTCAGAAGAATTTAAGGCCACATGTCTGCCAATTGAACCTCAACAGAACAATGACACACAGGACTAAATCAATAACAGAACGGTTTCAACCGAAGATAAATACACCTTCTGGAGTGACTCAGTCGGAGCCCTGATTTTAACCCAGCTGAGATGCTGTGGCATGACCTCAAGTGAGAGAGAGAGAGTCACACCAGATGCTGTAAGGAGGTCCAAAATTCCTCCTGATCGTTCTTCGGGTGTGATCCACAACTACAGGAACTGTTTGGTTAGGGTTAATGCTGCCAAAGACTCAACCTACTTTTCCCACATTGCACTGTACATGTTTACATAGTATGTTCAATAAAACATGTAATTGTTTATTAATTGAAGCAGTTTACATTTGCCTATTGTTGTGACTTAGTTTAAGATCAGATCAATCTGACCAATACAGTGGTAAGAAAAAGTAAGTGAACATTTTGAAATTATCAGTCTCTCCAAGGAACCTCCATGGAAGCAACAGGATAATCTTCACCTGTTTCCATAAGGTCTTGTATTTCAATAAGTGCCTCAAGATTTACATTTGATTGCACAGATGTTAAGCTGAAAGCTCTAGTTGACATAGGGTGCTTTGGATGCTGTGGTGTTAATTCTACTACTAGACATTCTTTGCACTGGCAAAGTGTAACTTTTTGTCTCCATCTATTCAAGCTGTTCGGTAGTTTTTGCAGCCTGGACCAGATAAAAGTCTCAGCGTGAATAACCTAAATATCCAGATTTCAGCTCTTCCAGCTATACGGCCCCTAGACAGTTTAGTGATGAGATTTTTGACTAAGGTCAGACTTCAAGCTCAATCTTCTTTTACAGGAGCCTTCTTCTGGTGTTAAAGGCATTAAACAGGCCATGTAAGGCTTTGTCTTATGATCAATACCAGGGGCAGCATTATCTTCTACAAGGACTTCTGAGCTACATGTCTCTTCGTAGTAGTTAGGCTTCCATTTACTTCCAAAGGTGTTTACTCTGTGGCCTAATCTGCACCTTGTCAGATGTCGCCAATTTACACTACAAAGTCTTCATACAGCAGAAAACATTTTACATAGAAACACTTTACAACAAAGGAACGGCCAGGTTAAGATATAGCTGGATGTCTTAAATGGTTTATTCTGTACTGCATAACATTTATGCATTTATTATAACAGATTAAACATCGTATACCTGGTCTTTCTGCTAAATAAATATTGTTACAAACCAGGGGTCAGCAAGGTATCCGTTACTAAATCTTCAGCCGCTGGAGGAGTAGGGCCAGATGAGGAGATCATAATTTACCTAACTGGCTCATAATAAAGGGGGTGTGAGTTCTGTTCCTATAGAGCACTGTTTCAGTGTTCCTTCGTGTTGTGTACTGGCAGATGATGCTGAGAGCCAGGATAGGTTCCTACCCTAGGACTACCATTGTCTTCATTTTTCCAATTACATTTGAGCCGCCAAAATAAGGGGACTGCGTATGGAAATGTTTACAATTCCTAAACGTCTCAAACAATATTTTTGTTCAGCCTCTTGAATTAAAGCTGAAAGGCTGTAGTTCTATTGCATCTCGGTTGTTTCATTTCTAATCTGTGGAGCCAAAATTATGAAAATTGTGTCAGTGTCCAAATATTTCCAGACCTAACTGTATATGTGTGTGTCCTGACAGTCTATCCATTGCTATTTTTGCTTTGAGTCTTGTAGGGGACAGCTCACGCATGGGGCGGCAATGACAGTTTCACACAGGTTTCCAACGTAAAAGCGCGTTTATTTAGATGTTGTAGTCACAGAGCACCTTGTAAACAAAACAAACTATAAGCCTGTCCGGCTCTAACTAAACAGCAGGATACCTCTCTAGCAGCCTAAGGTCTGACGCAAAGCAAAGTAACCAGTTTTGTATGGGGTAAAGCTTCATACCTGGTGAGCTGCAGCGCTGGCTGTAGCTGCTCCTTCCCCCAGTTTCTCCTCTCACCTGCAAACTTAACAGCCCTCTCTTTTAAGGCTTCCTCCCCAGTAACGAGCTTAGGAAGCCTCACCTGAGAGCACCTGGGTTTGCTACCATGCCTGGCAGAGGTAACCAGGTGAGATATATATACCATCAACCACGCTCCCATACACTTTACCACATATCCCCCCCGTCGACTCCAGACCAGAGGTCTGGACAGCGTCAGCAACCATACAGTACACCCTGGACAACGCATCCGCATTCCCATGTAACTTCCCTGGTCTATGCTCCACTGTAAATCTAAAATTGTGCAAGGAGAGAAACCATCTGGTCACTCTTGCATTCCTCTCCTTATTCTGTTTCATCCATGCCAGAGGAGCATGGTCAGTCACCAACACGAATTCCCTGCCCAGGAGATAATATCTCAGGGACTCCAACGCCCACTTGATGGCGAGACACTCCCTTTCCACTATGGCATAATTTGCCTCTGCTGGGGTCAGTTTCCTACTCAGGTACAGCACTGGGTGTTCTTCCCCATTAACCACTTGTGACAAAACTGCCCCCAAACCTCTAGCAGACGCGTCTGTCTGAACCAGAAATGGTTTCCTAAAATCAGGGGAAACGAGCACTGGCTGGTCACACAGGACAGACTTCAGACTCTGAAAAGCCCTTTCTGCCTCGGGGTTCCACTTTACCATCACTGACTTACCACCCTTTGTTAAGTCTGTCAATGGTGTGGCCATGGAGGCAAAATTGGGCACGAACCGACGGTAGTACCCGGTTATGCCAAGGAAAGCCCTCACTTGTTTCTTTGTTACTGGCCTAGGCCAGTTCTGTATCGCCTCAATCTTATTGATCTGGGGTTTAACCAGCCCCCTACCAATGATATAACCCAGGTATCTTGCTTCCTCCAGACCCACTGCACATTTTTCAGGGTTTATGGTTAGGCCTGCATCACTAATGGAGTCTAACACGCCCTGTACCTTACCGAGGTGACTTTTCCAGTCAGACGAAAAAATTACCACATCGTCCAGGTAAGCAGCGGCATAATCACGATGTGGTCTCAAAATCAGATCCATCAGCCTCTGAAAGGTAGCAGGGGCCCCATGTAACCCAAATGGCATCACAACATACTGGAACAGGCCCTCTGGAGTGGAAAAGGCAGTCTTCTCTTTAGCCTCCTCAGTTAACGGTATCTGCCAATAGCCCTTTGTAAGGTCAAGTGTTGTAATGTACCTTGCCTTCCCAAGCCTCTCAACCAGTTCATCCACTCGGGGCATGGGGTACGCATCAAACTTTGAGACCTCATTTAATCTCCTGAAGTCATTACAGAACCTCCACGTCCCGTTGGGCTTTGGGATTAGCACTATGGGGCTTGACCACTCACTAGTAGATTCCTCAATAACACCTAATTCAAGCATGCGCCTGACCTCCGTGGATACCGCCTCTCTACGGGCTTCTGGTATCCTGTATGGCTTCAGGTTCACTTTACTGTGAGGCTCAGTTTTAATATGGTGTTTTATGAGGTGGGTACGGCCAGGTAGGTCCGAAAACTTTCGTCTGTTTTCCTGCAGGAACTCCCTCACCTCCTGCTTCTGGGGCACTGACAGTGCCTCTCCTATTGTTACTGGGGGAACTGGTTGCCCCACTTCTTTGACCCCTGCCTGGGTCGCCCCCAAAGACTCCCGCTCTTTCCACGGCTTGATCAGGTTTACGTGGTAAACCTGGAAGGGTTTTCTCCTGCCCGGTTGATGGACCTTGTAGTTCACCTCACTCATCTTCTCTACAACCTCATAGGGACCCTGCCACTTGGCTAAAAACTTACTTTCAACGGTGGGCACTAAAACCAGGACCCTGTCCCCAGGATTAAAGGCCCTCAACCTGGCAGATCTGTTATAAATTCTGCTCTGGGCCTCCTGCGCTCTTTGCAGATGCGTTTTAACTATAGGCATCACCGTCGCTATTCGCTCCTGCATCTGAGCCACATGTTCAATAACACTCTTATATGGGGTGGCCTCGGCCTCCCAAGTTTCTTTGGCAATATCTAACAAACCCCGTGGATGTCGGCCATACACTAACTCAAAGGGGGAAAACCCTGTAGACGCTTGGGGCACCTCCCGGATAGAGAACATGAGGTAGGGTAATAGACAGTCCCAATCCCGACCATCCCTTTCTACCACCTTTTTTAGCATATGCTTTAGGGTTTTGTTAAACCTCTCCACTAACCCGTCTGTTTGAGGGTGGTACACTGAGGTACGGAGGTGAGTGATTTTAAACAACTTACACAGGTCTTTCATGACCCGTGACATAAAGGGCGTACCCTGGTCAGTAAGAATTTCTTTAGGGATCCCCGTGCGAGAGAACATGTAAAACAACTCCCTAGCAATATTTTTGGAGGCCATGTTTCTTAAGGGTACCGCCTCTGGGTACCGGGTAGCATAATCCAAGACAACCAAAATGTATTGGTGTCCCCTAGCAGATTTGACAATGGGCCCTACCAAATCCATGGCAACTCTCTCAAATGGTACTTCAATGATGGGAAGTGGCACCAAGGGGCTACGGAAGTGTGGTGTTGGGGCACTCTTCTGGCATGTGGGGCATGACTCACAATACCTTTTTACTTCTTCATATACCCCAGGCCAATAAAACCTTTGGAGGACCCTCTCTTGTGTTTTATTAGTCCCCAAGTGCCCCCCAAACACATGGTTATGGGCTATGTCCAGCACCAGGTGTCGGTATGGTTTTGGCACCAGAAGCTGTTCCACAATTTCCTTGTTAACTTTGGTGACCCGGTACACTAGATCCCCATTCATGGCAAAATGCGGAAATTTCTGGTCAGCTTCGGGTTCCTGTGGTACCCCATTTACTACCGTGACATTTGCCCGTGCAGTTCCCAGAGTGGGGTCTCTCACTTGCTCGGTCCCGAAGTTACCCCGAGACATTTCTAAATCTAAGACCTGTTGGCCGGGTAGGGAAGTTTCTTCTTCTTCCTCCCCAGCTAACACCTGCAAGGGGAAAGAATCTTCACTATACATTTCAGGTGGGCCTAGATCCTTTTCATCATGCCCCTTACTGGTATCATTGTTCCCAATGGCCGTCTCACCTGACCCATTATTTACAGGGAGGGGTACAGACTCTGCCGGAGTTTGTTCCCCAGCTGCAGAAACGTTCCCCCTTCTCCACAACTCCCAGAACAAGGGGAAATCGCGGCCTAAAATAACCGCATGCATAAGTCTTTTTACAACTCCGACTTCGTAGGTCACAGTTCCAGATGGGGTCACCAACTTAATGGGGGCCACAGGGTAAGCTACAATATCCCCGTGGATGCATAGCACTCTTATGTGCTTGTTCGGCACGTAGTCCATAGTCACAAGGCCAGCCCGAACCAAAGTCACCAGGCTACCCGAGTCCAAAAGTGCCTTCACGGAGCAGTCACCTATCTTCACCATACAAAAATGCGGCTCAGTCTCTGATTCTGGAATGGCTGCACAAACAGGTTCTGCAAACAGGGACTGACGCCGACTAGCGTCACACACCATGGGCTCTGAGTTAAGAGGGCAATAGGCGGCTATGTGTCCCCACTCATGGCACCTCCAGCACTGGGGGGTCCCTGGCCTCCTTAGTAGGGAGCCCTTTCTAGGATTGTGGGGTCCCAGGGGTTCAGGATCAGTCTTTTGCCCTTGCCCAAACTCTAGAGCCCTGCTCTCTCTCACATTTTTCCATACACCTCCAGCTGGAACTCTCTTACCCAAAGATGTCGCGGGTCTGACAGTCTTGGAAGGTGTTGGTGCCGCAGGGACCTCACGGAGGAAGTCCTCGGTTGCTATGAACCTTTCCACCATGTTGACAAGCTGCTCAGCAGTTCTGGGGTCTCCATGCCCAACCCACCGTTGTAGCTCCGCCGGGAGGGCGCGGAGGTAGTGGTCCACTACCACCTTTTCCACAATCTGGGCTGGTGTAGTGGATTCTGGTTCCAGCCACTTGCGTACAAGATGAATCAGATCATACATCTGGGACCTGGCAGGCTTGTCCATGGTGTATTTCCAACAGTGGACTCTCTTGGCCCGAACAGCGGGCGTAACACCCAGGCGAGCAAGGATCTCCATTTTTAGTTTTGTAAAGTCCCGGACATCCTGCTCCCCGAGGTCATAGTAGGCCTTTTGCGGTTCACCAGTCAGGAAGGGTGCAATCACTTCTGCCCACTCTGCAACTGGCAGTCTCTCTCTCTCCGCCACTCTCTCAAATACGGTGAGGTATGCCTCAACGTCGTCGTCGGGTGTCATTTTTTGTAAGCCCCGCTGAACGGCCCTCCTCACGTTAACAGTCTCAAGTGGGCTTGCCTCCACTTGTTGGGGCTGAGCCACAACAGTCTCTCTGAGCGCAGCAATCTGCTCCATTAACAGGCGATTCGTTTCCTGTTGTTGGGCCATAGTCTGCTGTTGCGCATGTTGCTGGGCGTGAAAAGCCTCTGCATGAAACTTCCGTTGCTGTTCCAAGGCCTGCTCATGTCTCAGGTTAGCCTGTATCAGCTGCTTTATCACTTCCTCCATTGTGCCGGATGGGCCTTACAGTGCTGCAGCCTTCACTCAGGACATATGCTTCCGGCCCTTTAAATGTCCACAAAATTCAGATGCTGTGTTTTGTCCTGCCGTTGCTCCTAGCACCACTGTGCCCGCATTCTCCACCAATTGTAGGGGACAGCTCACGCATGGGGCGGCAATGACAGTTTCACACAGGTTTCCAACGTAAAAGCGCGTTTATTTAGATGTTGTAGTCACAGAGCACCTTGTAAACAAAACAAACTATAAGCCTGTCCGGCTCTAACTAAACAGCAGGATACCTCTCTAGCAGCCTAAGGTCTGACGCAAAGCAAAGTAACCAGTTTTGTATGGGGTAAAGCTTCATA
Organism: Spea bombifrons; assembly: GCF_027358695.1. Lineage (NCBI taxonomy): Eukaryota > Metazoa > Chordata > Amphibia > Anura > Pelobatidae > Spea > Spea bombifrons. The sequence continues at coordinate 62,426,015 of NC_071087.1, forward strand.
CCTGGTGAGCTGCAGCGCTGGCTGTAGCTGCTCCTTCCCCCAGTTTCTCCTCTCACCTGCAAACTTAACAGCCCTCTCTTTTAAGGCTTCCTCCCCAGTAACGAGCTTAGGAAGCCTCACCTGAGAGCACCTGGGTTTGCTACCATGCCTGGCAGAGGTAACCAGGTGAGATATATATACCATCAACCACGCTCCCATACACTTTACCACAGTCTATTGAATGATTTATCCTAGCACATTTTCAACCTAGAGGAAAATATTTAGTATTGTTTTCAATTTTTTTTCAAAAAAATTATAGGTTTCTATCCATCATTTCCTGAGTCTATGTCTGTGCCTAGCCCTGTATTAAGCCTTAGGTTGGAGTCTAATTTTTAAGTAAAAATCAGACTCAACTTCAATCATCATTTCCTGGAAACTAAACTGATGTAAACATGAAGATTATATATATTGGTAATATTAGAGTGTAATTAGCCATACCACCCAACAGTTAGAATGGCCAGAGGGTTAAAGGAGCAGATCTTAAAAATGTAACTTTGTAGCCCACTAGTAAAAAAATTTGTTACAATATAAAGGATTTTAGAAGACAATGTACTTTTTTTGGTTTTTTTTTTACACTATTTCATTAATAAACATGTTTCTCCTCCTTTACACACATTATTGTGTTTCTTGAGCTGTGGAACTGTTATACACTCAACAAACAATCTGATCTTCTAGAATAGAGGGACCTCAGGGGAGGAAAGAGGTAGAAGGGAAGGACACCTGAGAGATACATTTCACTGATATAAAAGGATGCATTTCTCAAAAGATACATTTACCAAAGCTTTTAAAGTGACACTTCAAGCTTCCCAGGCCGGATCCTCGAGAATGCATAGTTAACCCCTTAACGTCCATTAAGTTAAAATGGTATTATTCCAAAAAGTCTGCAATAATGAGCTAATGAACCTTATTTTTGGACTAGCAATTTGATTTTATGTCATTTAAATTTGGTGTTACTGTGAAATAGACATCAAATGTTTTAGTTATTTATTGTAAAAACACATTTAACACATCTATTAAAACTAAAGCATATACAGTCATTAGCTGAATAGCAACAGTAACACCTTTGTCACCAACTTTCTGTGTGTCACGGATCCAGACGGGTATTGACAATGCCGGCAACTGTACTATTGTTCTTGTCTCATGTACAATGATCTATGATCACTTTCTTCGCTTAAACGGTAATGATGTAATGCCTCGATCCTCCCCGGGGCGCCAACATCGCGCCATACACCCGTTTTAAAAGAGTTTAGGAGGCGATCAACGATTGCCTCCTAAACGTCAACGGTGTTGCTGAAATGCCTCGAACACAAGGCATTCAACAACACCGAAGACTCATCCCAGGAGAGCGGTCACAACCACCACTGTGAGTGATTTTGCCACTTTTGGCGCGTCCTGTAAAAAAAATAAAATAAAAAAAAAACAGGAAAAGTTCGCCAGAGGGTCTCCAGACCATCTAGAGAACTCTGGCTCCACTTGCAGGTTGAATACATGCACTTCCCAAATGTAGCGTTTTACCTCCCAAACAACACGAAAAACCCATGCATGGGTGGTATCACTGTACTCGGGAGATGTTGCTGAACACATATTGGGGTGTTGTTTGACAGTGACATATACCTGGAGCTATAAATTTATACCTGAAGTACAATTTGTGTGAAAAAAAAATGCAAAAAAAAATTACTACCACAAACTTTGGCAAAGGCTGGTGGTAGAATCTCATGCATAGAAAGAGTTAAAATACCAGCATCTGAAATACCTTGAGGTGTCTAGTTTTAAAAAATATATGGTTCGAGGTGGTAAATTGCATTGGCCGGCTTCAAAGATACCCGAAATGGCACATGGGGCAGAATGACCAGCTTTGGGAAAAAAATGGTTTTGAAATGGCAAAACGCTACTTGTACTTATTGCCCAATAACTTGCAGAAAAAAGCAAAAAAACATAAAAACATTGGGTATTTCTAAATTCAGGACAAATAGCAGACTCTACTTAGCAGGTTTTTTCATTAGCTTTTTTGGCTGAGTAAAAGATTTTTCAGGAAAAAATGAGGACATTTTTTTTTCCAATTTTTTTATGGCAAATTAGATGTGTGGGTACCCTAAATAGGTGAGGAGAAAATTACATCTAAACACGAGCACTGCAAAGGTGTGAATACAGCCTCGGCTCCAAAGGGTACAAAAGGTAAAAAAACAACCTGGTCCTTAAGGGGTTACACATGTTGCACCCTTACCCCTGGAAAAAATGAATAAACCTGTATCAGAAGCTGCAGCGGAACACCACCACCCAGTCCGAATTGTCATTCCACTGACTGAAATCTTCGGTGGCGTGAAAATGCTTCCATTACAAGCAATGGGAGCACTTTCTGCATATAGGTAGGGACTGGTGGTACTGACCGGCAGTTATTTATCCCATGCGGCAGAAGCTCTGCAGGACCAAAAGCATCTCCTGCAAGCCAAAGCCCCTCCATGATGAGGAAATTGAAAGGGACCACTCAGCTGTCATACTGTATATAATGGCTGCAGTGTCCTTTTAATTAGGTTAATAATCGAAAAACGGCAGGTACCTTACCAGAACCAGACTCCTCTTTGTGTAATACCAAGGCGCCAAATTGGGACCCCCCCCACGTCATTGTTTGCGAACTCCAGAATTATTATTAGCCATATACGTTTTTGACTGGCCTTCTTAGAAAACATAAACAATGACACCACCCTTACTACAATCTTTATATTCAATTCAAAACTTAACAGCTCCGGATTGATTAACGTGGCCCATTTTCGCACCCAACCTGCTTCGAATGTTCTCCATCATCCACCGTCCGTTGTTTAATCTGCCTTCATGACGTCACGACATTCCCCAGGCTTTCAGAAGTCGGCGAATGTTAGACACGCCGCCCGTTCTAGAAGCTCCGCCCAATCGCTGACAGTCACGTGGTTCTGGGGGCGTGGCGCACAGTCAGCTGAGTGGCGGCCATTTTGTGCGTCCGTGTCCGGTGACAGCAGCATCCGGCGGGGTTCGGCCCGTTAATCGGACATGGCTCTCCGCATTGTGAAGGGTAGCATTGATCGCATGTTCGATAAGAACCTGCAGGACTTGGTGCGGGGGATCAGAAATCACAAGGAGGATGAAGTGAGTGAAGGGAGAGTGGGTAGGGAATGATGGGCTTCGGTGGGGAAATGGGCAGATCTGAGTGCAGTTTGGGCTGATAGATCTGACAGGTGGGGTGTGAGGGTGTGCAGGTACCAGGTAATGCTGGGAGAGGACGGAGCGGCAGTCTGCACACCGCATCTGTCTGTAGGGGAAGTAAGGTGGAGGCGAAAAGGCATCAGATTAGATGGAAAGGCTGGTAGAGTGTGGGGATGTCTTACGTGCAGAACGAATTGTTTCTGGGGAGTATTAATACTGCGATCGGTCCTAAAAGTGTTACATACAGAAGGGTGGCTTGTAAGATGTGGCTGCAGTCTCTGTGTAGGATAGACTATAGGGGCTTGTTTCTGGTCTTAATGCAAGACACCCTATTGGAAGAATTGAATGAAGATCTGCAGGCAGGCCACACACACACAAACACACACACACACGCAGTTGGCCAGATATTATAATAATTCTGAAAATGCACATTGATATGGGACCATTAACACCCAGTTATTTACTTGATGCCACTAATTTGCAGGGAAGGCTACATATGGCACGCAATTAGTGCCTTTAGATGGCTACAGTAAGTCAGCAGTGCTTGGCTATTCACTCCATACGGTATATTCTGCTGAGTGTATATTTTATTCTGTTTTTTATTTGTCCGAAATTGGGCCTTTTGTACTTTTTTCCGGTTGAAATCCAAAAATGTAATGTTTTTACTTGCAGTACTCAAAGGAGTTGTACGACACCCGTAATTCCATTGGCATATCCCCAGTTACTACAATATCAATGTTTACCCTCCGATCATTACATCTTTTTTTCTTTTGCTGGACGTATTATTACATTCCGTATCCGGATAACCCATGTGTCATATAGTTCACACACTATCTCCTGTCTGATTTATGTTTCCAAACTAATATAGTGCAAATCATATGCAGAATAATCTTTCTTTCTACCTTTCTTCTAGTATAATCCGTTCTGTGCTCTTCACATTACACCTGCTCGATACTGTCATCATGCAATAATCCAAAATCTTGCATGTTTTAATTTGTTAGCCTGTAATTCTCGTTGAAACCTAAAGTAGGTCTTATAGCGTCATCCATTTCTTAACAAGTAAAAAAAAATTCCTGCTAAGTACTGCAAAAAAAAATAAAAAAATGTACCATCAATAAACGGAATTTGAGTTTAAAAAAAAAAAAATAAAATATATATATATATATATATATAATATAATATGTGTGAAATGTTCACACACACAATCAGCCTTTGTTTATACTGCTAGGTAGCTCATAAACACACCTGCCACCTAGACAATGTTTAAGCATCGCTAATCCATTTTATTAGAAATAATAATGGCCTGTGGATATTATGTCGCTGTTAATGTAATTGCTGGAGACGTATCATTAAAAATACTACGGCAGCGGGGTTCAGTTTCATTTAGTGGAAAAACCTGCGTAATTAAATGTATCCCGGTCCTGATCCTGCCTCCCTATTTCCTTACTTGTATTCTAATGCTATCAGAGCCAGCATCAGGCTTTCCAAAACCCCCATGGAGTAACAAACATGAGGACAAAGGTTTCATTCCTAAGACGTTTCCTTTCTTTCTCTTTTTTTTTTTTTTTTTTTAATTCGTTAAAAAAAAAAAAAAAAGACACACAAACAATATTTTCAAACATATATTTTTAGTCTGATACTAGTAGTAAAAGAATGAGAGATTATCGTAAATTTTGATATTTAGACCTTTAAAAAATCCACTTTTGAGAGCTGTGATTATTGAAACTGGTCATAAACTGCTTACTACAAATTTAGGTTTTATTTGGGTTTTTTGAGTTTAATATATATTTTGTTAGCAAATGGCACCCGTCATAAAAATACACACTATATTTTGTATCGTTTGCCTGCAGGCAACAGTTGGATACACCTCTTTAACAGTGTCCGGCTTCTAGTTGCAGCAGTCATTAGACTGGTTTCTTTGTAATCGTGCGCCATTTAAATGGCCCAGCCATGCAATAGTCTACTTATAGTGACAGCGGAAATTCTCTTTATAGTGATGGCTGACGTGGCTAAACCAACACAGTTGAAGAATGTATGTATTGTTTGAACAGCATTTGTACAATTTCAGGTTTTTATGGTATTGTCCGCTTTCTGACAGATTTAGACAGGTTCTCCGCTCCAAGAGTACTCTTGCTTAGTATGTCCTGGAAGCTCAGTGACAATTTCTTGGTGTACTTCTTCACAGAAAAACCCACCTTCCCAATCAACTCTCGTGTGCTGACAGTTTGGAAGTATGTGACTTGACAATACCAGAGTCAAGTGGTCCGCTAATGTAACTTCTGGCCCTTTTTTCTGTTTAATAAAAAAAAAAATAGTTTATTACCGTATATTTCTAAAATTAGGTGTTAGTGTGTGTGTCTGTGTGTACGCGACTAATTCCCAAACCCATATGTTCTTATAATAATTTGAATTATTACTCTTTTTTTTTTCTCTCACACCTACAGCTTACAATGAATCTGGTTTGTGATAAAGAGCCATATGCATAAAAAGATTTACCTTTTGGTTTGTCTAGCCTGCCACAGCTGACGGCTGCCACAGTCAGGTGGCGGCTGTCAGAACATACACATTTAGTTTCCATTTGGGTACAATGTCTGAAGGGGAAACAAGGCCTATGTCGCCCCTTTAAACAGTCATTAAGTTATATTTTCATGGAAATTAGGTGCTAATCTGTACATTCCTGCTTTTATCTATTTTTTAATTAAATGATTTCTGTCCTTAAGATAGAAATAAAGCCACCGGTAACTCTAAGAAGCATTTTAGAATAATGTTTATCTCCATGGACGGTGTGCTATTCAGAGTGACAGGGTCCACTATGCCCATAAGAAAGTACTTACGGAGTCATATAAATGAATTTTAGGTTTATTATGCTAATGGATATAGTCAGCTTTACAAATACAACAGTATAATACACCAAGTGATAAGTATAGTTGTGTGTTTCATAGAATAAGTTCAAAGGGTGTTCATACAATAGGAGCGAGTTCACGCTCTTTGAAATATGACTTTTTTATTTTAAACAGTCAGCGATGCGTATTTTTTCGCAACACCCGCAATTTAACATTTTTTTTCTGTATTCCAATTTCATCTTTTCTTCTAGTTCCTGTCTTTAAATGATTCCAATTCTCCGTGTCGCCAATCTATATAGCTCTGTATAGTCTAATAAATTTATAGTATTTTTTTTTTTCTACAAATATGGTTGTCTAGCACCACTGTTATTTTTCTACCCCATATAAACTATATAATCTTTAGTTTTTGCTGCCCTAATGAGAACTCAGGGATAGAATTATGTTTTGGCTGGGTTTAAGATGATTTTAATTAGACTAATTGAATTATTTTAATGGTCAGAACAGAGACGTTCAGCATACATAGCCCGGTTAACCCCCGGGTTACAATGTCCCTGCCGTGGGCGTTTAATGTTCAGTTCCTTAAGGTGAACCATCAGCCGTCGGTTTCACTAATGTAATTGTGGGAGATAACCGTGTTGTAGAAAGCTGTGTGTTCTGTTGACTTTTTCGCTGTATGTTGATGGCAGCGATGAGTGCATTTGTTGTAATTTTTTTTTTTTTATTTTGTTTAGTCCTTGGATCGTTGATAATAGTAATACATAATTGCTTTGCTGGCTACGACTCTAGTACCGGTTGCTGCCTGTGTATTTTTCTCTGCTTCTGAGCTGTCTACTGTTTAACAAAATTACTAGGTTTCTTCAGTGGTCACTCTTCCGTGCCCGCGGTCTCGAGTTTGAACCATGTAAAGTTTTCCAGAGATGTTTGGCCTCTCATTAAAAGGAAAGACCCTATCATTTGTTTCCTAATTATGGTGATTTGTGGTGAAAGAACACCATTTGGAAGAACCTAAAAGACTATTAAAGTCACATTTTCCATATTGTTATATTTAAGGCAGGTGAATGTAAGTTTCGATCATATCTCCCCCTCCTTTCTCTCTAAGGTGAAACCCCACCATCAAATTTCTTTTAAATTTCTTTTAATATATAATATAAATATATATAATATATATTTAATATAATATATAAAATATATAATTTTTTTTATGTCCAGGTCTCATGTATTGATCAATACATTAAACATTTTGCAAATATATGTTGGTTTAAACAATCTATTTAATAAGCTGATAAACTAATACATTAAATTATTGGTAAATCAAGTTAAGAATTTAAAAATATTACATGAAATAATTGGTGGTTAATCGATCATCAGATACAATTGATAATTGCATTAGTATATAATTAGTATAACATAAATGAAGCAATATGATTTTTTTGGGAATGCAGCTCGCTATACTGTGTATCCTTCATGCTTGCCTGCGTCACGTGATGCTGCGTGACCACGTATATTGCGCAACTGTTCTCCATCTCCCAGGGCCACTGCTTACTTACGATAATACCATGCACTGACATCCACACACATTCTGTACGGACCTAACACTAACGCCATACACTAACACATACTTACACATTCTAACACCATGTGGTGACACACACCGTATGCCAACATACACATATGCCAATGCCTTATGATAACACACACATCACCATCTACGCCAAGACAACACTTATCCACATACACACACTAGCACTATACATATATAAAACACACAGACTTTAACACTACTGAATTTGGAACCAGAATACGGTAGACACGCTGCATCACTATACATATACACATACAGACACTGACTCTGACACTACAGTGTATACACACATGCACTATTTTCCATCCTCTTTTCACCTCAAGCAGACCTGTAACACATGTCTTCTACCTTGTTGTCTCATAATGCACACTACCTGACCTCGCTGGGTGCCTTAGGGCTTTACTGGAGCCTATGGGGGTCGCTTAAAAAAAAATAACGAAAATAGAAAAGAAAAAACACGAGCTCCAGATAATTAAGTTAAGTTCCTACTTTAATCACTTGTCAGCTATGTTTATGAAAATGTATTTTGTGACGTGCCAATTTTTAAGTTAACCACCTGGTGATAATATTGTAACTAGAGTTTGTTATAATTGGCAGCAAATTGATATGGGGAGTGGATGTGGGCAAATACAAAAGGTTCAAATTCTGCAGACTAACCCCAACCCTCCATTTGGCAACATTATGAACATTTGAAGAGACCGCTCAGCTATCATATGCAGTAGTTCATATGATGGCTAGAGTCATTGATGACATAAGACCTTCTTCTAGCCCAAATGGTGACATTGCCAGTGTTTTGGCATTGGTAATGACTTTATCGATGTTTTTCCAGCAGTGAGGAACAAAAATCCTTCCTTCGCTGTGAGACCCCTGTCCCGATCTGGCACTCGGTTTTCTTCCTGAACAGATGAGAGTTGGTGTGAATATTTCATGACAGCTGAATGTTGCCAAGAGAACAAATGTCACCCAATCTCACACATGCAGATCAGATTCCTTCTTCTACTTATTCGCCTAGGTTAAAAATGAAGAACAAAAACTTTATATAAGTGTTTCAAGAAGTATTTCCTTTTGCTCTTGTACCTTCATTGTTTAATGACATTTAGTCTTGGGATGTGTTTATGTGCATGTACAGAATATTTGTCCCTTTTTTGTATTTTTGGTCCAAATGTTATTGTGCATTCATAATCTTATTCTGTGTAATAAGACTTTTGTTGGAGGAGGGTCAGGGAAGCAGGACATGTGATGATTCTAATTTATCTTTACTGGAATGTCAGTTTAAGCAATGGTCTTTTGTCTTTGGTCAGTGAAAGAATGTATATATTTATCAATGATTCCGTTTTTTTTTATTCTGTCAGGCAAAATATATATCGCATTGTATCGATGAAATCAAACAGGAGCTTAAGCAGGACAACATCGCCGTGAAAGCCAATGCCGTCTGCAAGCTTACATATGTGAGTATTTCTTATTTGTATTCATTTTCTCGTCAGGATCGTCGTCGTTACTGTGACGTATTGGCAGGAAAGGTTTATATAGGTTTGCTAATCTGTTTCTTTCATGTTCTGTTGCCATGTATCGAATATCAATGAAACATTTGAATCGTTTTATAAAAAAAAATATTCAACTTTTAGAGCACAGTAGGCTTTATTCACTAAACCATGAGCAGGTAGCAGTAAGGTGAAGCGTATTGTTGATCAACTACACTGAGCTTCCCCTGCACGATGAGCTGTTGGCCCTGCATCATGTATTGTTATAGGAGTGAGATGAAATTCGAGAAAAAAATGTCTACACTTAAGTTTCGGTGCCAAAAGTGGGTAAGAAGAAATGTTATTTATGAGCGTAACACTTGTTCTTATTTGGGTGTCTCCAAAATCCTGTTCTGTTTCTCTGTTGGAGTCATGTAATGGAGAACTAAAACTTTAGAGTTACCTACCCCTTAATTTTTATATATATATATATATATATATATATATATATATATATATATATATATATATATATATATATATATATATATATATATATATATATAATAAAAAAATGTGTGTGTAAAAAGCTTACAATATTTATTAAGATTAAACAGCCGCCTTTCCGTCTGTATTTTTCTCCCCTTTGTATGTCTCTGTCCTCAGCCTTGTTCCCGTCTTTTGAAAAGTGTAAATTGCTTTTGCAGGAAATATAATCACGAGAAGAGTTGGGAGGTGCAAATCAGTTGCTTGCTAATTTGTATGCCTCTGGGGAATATTTTGTGTTTTAACAGTTACAAATGCTGGGCTATGACATCAGCTGGGCTGCCTTCAATATCATCGAAGTGATGAGTGCATCGAAGTTTACATTTAAGGTAAGTAACCAATAGATTTTTTCATATATTTGTCCATGTGACACTGCCTTATTACTATATAGTAAGGGTTCTATGGTCCTGACTGTATATATTCCTGTTTTGACAGAGGATCGGATACCTTGCTGCCTCACAGTGCTTTCACGAGGGGACAGATGTGATCATGCTGACCACAAACCAGATTAGGAAGGTGATTGCTCCAGCTAACACATACACAGTTTGTCTGGGCTAAATAAATGACTACCGTATATTCCGGCGTATAAGACGACTGGGCGTATAAGACGACCCCCAACTTTTACAGTCCAAATATAGAGTTTGGACTATACTCACCGTATAAGACTACCCCTCTACCCAGCGTACAACAAACAGGCCAATCACGGCAAGCGGTGATTTGCTGGTTGATTTGCTGACATATACATACATGCACTGCCCTTACACACACACACACACATATATATAATATATATATCTATATATATATATATATCTACACATATGCCTGTCCATACATACACATTTATACACTGCCCTCACCACACACCCCTGCCTTTACACACACATGTATATGTATATGTATATGTATATATATATATACACACACACACACACGTATGTATATATTTATATATACACACACACACGTGTGTGTGTGTGTGTGTGTGTGTGTGTGTATATATATATATATATATATATATATATATATATATATATATATATATATACACACCAGTGTGTGTGTGTGTGTATGTATATATGTATATATATATATATATATATATATATATATATATATATATATATATATATATATATATATATATATATATATATATATATATATATATATTTCTCCCCCCTTTGTCCCTTTCTCCCCATCTCTTACCTTATCTTCTTTCTTCCATCCAGTTGTGGGAGCCCGATGTCTGGCACTTCAGACCTCGGCTTCCCTGCTCTCTAATCACTACGCGCCGGCTATTGATGCCGGGCGCCGGGACATGACGTCATCCCTGCGCTCGACATCAATAGCCGGCGCCTAGTGATTAGAGAGCAGGGAAGCCGAGGTCTCAAGTGCCAGACCTCGGGCTTCCCTGCTCCCTCATCACTACGCGCCGGCAATTGATGCCGGGCGCCGGGACATGACGGCATCCCTGCGCTCGGGATCAATAGCCGGCGCGTAGTGATTAGAGAGATTGGTGGCTTCGTGGGAACCTCCGGCTTGGTAAGTACCCGGCGTATAAGACGACCCCCCACTTTTAAGAAGATTTTTGGGGGTTAAAAAGTCGTCTTATACGCCGGAATATACGGTAATTCATTGGTGTTTCCTACTGGCAAATAGCAGTTTTCCTTCTGACCTGGGCTGGACTGGCACCGTGTGCAGTGTTCTACCACACAGAGGCATCAGATGTAGCATTGTCAGTCTGACCTACTCAGTTCTCACTAGTGCTCCAAGTTGAATGGCCATAACATAGAACCTCTCTGTCCAAGTTGAGAATACTGACTTACACAGAGGCAGGTCCTTGTCTACAAAACAAGGGGCCAAATTGCCCTTGTGGGTGATCATGATCACTGTGTGCTGCTCAAGGTACCACTTAGAAGTGACATCTCTGATTGCCACAACTGGCATGTAGTAGATTGTGCCTGGCGCCACCTGGCTTTGATGTGGAGCGGACGATATGATGCTGTTAAATGGTTCTGTGTCTGTGCTAAACTTCATCCTTTCGTTCCAGGATCTGAGCAGCCCAAATCAGTATGATACGGGAGTTGCCCTTACTGGTTTGTCATGCTTTGTCACTCCTGATCTGGCCAGGGATTTGGCTAACGACATCATGACGTTGGTAAGTGTAAAGATATTCAAACAAATATGACTGTTAAAACTATATACTGAATCACTGCAAGCGGCTCTCAAACTGTTCTGAAACTAAAACCCCTATAACTCTTAGAAATCACCCTAAAAAATGTGTGATTAGCTAAATATCGCAACTAAGGAACACTGGTTGTTCCAGAAGAGTTGCCTGAGGGCTAGCTACCTTGCTTCCTTGCGCCTAGGGGAGGTAGGTAGGGGAGCCCCCAACTGCAGCATGGCTGTCCCCCGCCTCCCCTATCTTATTATCTGGCTACTAAAATTTAGCTAGTAAGTTTTTGGATTTCTTCGGTATCTTCCATAATAAATACGCTGAAACAATAAATTGCATCTTTCACATGCTGTTTTATGGTAATTTCATATAATAGTCGTTTGACATTTTCAAAATTTGTCAGAATGTATAGGAAACCATTGAGGGTTTTTTTTGTTTTAGTTCAGTTTAGTGTTTTGATATTTCTTTATGAAGTAACTTATTAAGTGCAGTATTGTTTGCTGCTTAATTCCAGGTACAGTGCATATCTAAAAGGGGGCTGTAGCATCATTATAGCTAAAGTGGTTTATAAGTGTTTAGCTGACATTTTTTACATGGATTTTTATTTTTATGCACATTAATTTTTACTAAAGCAATTAAAACAAATAAGTTCTAGCTCAAAGACATCATAAAACGTGGGTTATACATCAGAATTGTATAGCACCTACAACCTTTCAAGGAGAGTGTAATTGGTGTGGACCCAGTTCTTTACAGAGGCTAGATTACTTATCAAACCCTTTATATCTACCAAGCCTTGACCAATATTAGTAAATTTTGGATATCTCTCTACCTAGCTACTGTTTTGTGCCTTTCAGATGTCCCACACTAAGCCTTATATAAGGAAGAAATCAGTTCTGATAATGTACAAAGTGTTTCTGAAGTACCCAGAGTCCCTACGTCCCGCTTTCCCTCGCCTTAAGGAGAAGCTAGAAGACCCTGACCCAGGTGGGCATCACAAGTCTCATCCAGAACCCCGTAACCTTTTAGTCATTTCTGTTTAACAAAGGTTGAATTCTGTAAAATGTTTCACTCCTGTCTTCTAGGTGTCCAGTCTGCTGCTGTTAATGTAATATGTGAACTTGCACGCCGAAACCCTAAAAACTACCTGTCCTTGGCGCCTCTGTTCTTTAAGTTGATGACTTCTTCTACCAACAACTGGGTTCTTATTAAAATAATAAAGCTGGTAAGCACAGTGGCATACTTGTCTTGTTCCTAATTAACAGTTTCACTGCAAGGTGTTATATTCACACATTGCATCAAAAGTGAGACAGAAATAAGAACCACACGTAGAGTGTTTCTATGTCTTAGATTAGCATTTAGCTTGCTTTTAACCAATTTGCTAAAGCTGGCCACACACAAAAGCCAAACTTTTTAGCATGGATCCACCAAGGTAATTTTTCTTGGGTGCAATGGTTGCCAGTTAATCATTTTGTGCATTGAACCGCTGTTTAGTTGCAACACGTCACCGGTCGTTCTTCATGTTGTACCCTTGGCCAAATCAGACAAGCTCTTGATAAAAGGCCAAGAATCCCCTGTGAACTTGCAGCTCCACAGCACTGTAATAATACATTTTAAAAGAATTTAACCTCTTGGTAAAGATATTGTTACATCTATAAATAAGACACTATTACTAAGTTTTATTTATTAATTTTATAAAAATAACATTTTTTTCCTGATGTCTGACCTTACCTTTTCCCTTGCGTTAGTTTGGTGCACTAACTCCTTTGGAGCCAAGGCTGGGGAAGAAACTGATTGAACCACTCACGAACCTAATACACAGGTGAATTGTCCTTGTACATTTACTCTTATTTTTCTGTGTGATACAGATAATCGGGGACTAGACTGTAACCAAAGTTTCTCTTTGGAATAAAAGTGATATTTTACACTTCACTATTACTGTTAATTGTTGGGCTTGGGCACCCACTCTCGCTTCAGCCTGGTTACACAGCTAATGTATGGGTGCTTCATTCCCTCCTCATTGTGTGCATGTAGCCAAAAGTTGTCCCATGCTCGATACGCACAACTGCACGCCGCTCTTTCATATCATACCCTTACTGGATGTAGACGTGCAGTATTGATGGCGAGTGAGCTTGTAGGGCGCTGGCTGTTTGCTAAGTGTGCTGGATGGCCAGTCCTGGCCTGCATATCATTCAGACCTCTGTGTATTGCCCTTAAACTTTGTGATGCATCTACAATAAACTTGCCAAGCTCGGAGTCTAATTCTCTGTGTTAAAAGTCCAACACTGAGCTGCCCAAAGCTGCAGAATTCTTACTTATCTTGGGTTCACAACAAATGTGACCTGCCGTTAAAGTAATGAAAGGGAAGAGGGGCATCGACAGCTTGGCTCTCAATGTTTCTTCTAATGACGCCCCAGGCATCCTTTCGGTATTTCACTTTTCCCTATATATATATATATCTTTTAATCATTATATCTCCTTTTACAGCACATCTGCGATGTCTCTTCTGTATGAATGTGTGAACACTGTCATAGTAGGTAAGAAACTTTGGATCCAGCAGACCTGTTTGAATAGTGTCACTTTTGTGTTTGACATGGGATATTCCTTCCTTATCCTTCTCTGTGCAGCAAGGCCTGACCATGTAACTGTGTATGTGTTATGTACTATATACTTAAAATATTCTTTCTTTTTTTTTAAGTTTTGATATCTCTCTCATCGGGAATGCCCAACCACAGCGCTAGTATACAGGTATATTCTTAATATTTTATTCCCAATTTCAACTATACCACTAGAGAGATAAAAGCTAATTTATTTGCTTCACTCTCTTATAGCTCTGTGTGCAGAAGTTAAGAATTCTGATTGAAGATTCTGATCAGAACTGTGAGTGAATTTTGAAGCACATCCCAGTATGACACTTGTTTTGGGTGGGACTAAATCGGCTGTATTTTTGTTCTTTCTTTGTTTGACCATAGTTTTCTTTCCTTAGTGAAGTACCTTGGCTTACTAGCCATGTCAAAGATTCTGAAGACTCATCCCAAATCTGTTCAGTCCCACAAGGATCTAATCCTACAGTGTTTGGATGACAAGGACGAGTCAATCCGACTTAGAGCACTTGATCTGCTGTACGGAATGGTACGATGAACTAACGTTATTTTATGTGCTTGCATATTATGAAATATGGAGTACTTCAGTGATTCATTTTTTGGTTGTATTTCATTGTTGCTTATATATCAGTCTGCTTTCTTGTGCTGTAAAGTACATCTTAGTACTTACAAAAATCAGTTGGATTTGTTCACTAACGTGGGAGTTTCCGGGAGAATTTTAATTAGATTTCACCAAATTTATTATACATTATGAATGGCCAAAACCTGGCACTTGTCTCTTCCAAAAAGGCTTTATACATGTGCAGGACCAGCTTTTAGTAAGCAAATACTCTCCTACTCGATCCCTCCGTTCTTCCCATGGGTTAAGGCTTTCCTCCTCACTTATCACCTCTTCCTTTTCCGGTCTACAAGATTTCATTCAAGCTGCCCAATATCTCTGCAATCTACTCCCAACCAACCTTCAGCATTCACCCTCCTTCCCAACATTCAAGAAACATCTAAAAACCCACTTCTTCAGAGAAGCATACCATCTTAGCTGCTAGAACATCCTTGTCATTGATACAACCACCACACTACCTTTCACCCTTTTTCTGTGCCTTATGTTTGTCACCCCATTCCCTCAAGACTGTAAGCTTGCGAGCAGGGCTCTCTCCACCAAATGTATCGGTTTGTCTTAGTCTGTCAATTCTTGTCTTGTCATACCCCTTGAACTTATGTATTGTATTAAGCGCTGCGTAACCTGTTGGTGCTATATAAATAAAAGATAATAATAATAATTTAGTATAAGCTCACAGGAGGCAGCCCTTCATAATCCATAGTGAAATTGATGAGCTGAAACAAATTCCTACCTTTTGTAAGTAAACCCCAACAGAAGTCAAGCTCCAAGAAAATTAAGGTGGCTTCATAGTTCTGCAAGACTTTTTTTCCATTCTGGCCAAACAGATGCTGTTGATTTATACCCTGGTTTGTATTGTTTACAATAGAGCAGTCTTGTAATCATTGAAATGGCTTTTGTGGCATGTTGGAAGAGAGATCTAAACAGTATTCCAGAAGCCGCTTCCGTCAAGTTAAATATAAATATACAAAATTACAGGTCTTTATAATGAAAGTTTTTTCTTTTGTTTTCTACATTTTCATTTTACATACATGCTCCTCCTGACACTTGTGTAGGTTAATGTGGGGTCTGCCTGCATGGAGTTTTTAACTAGGCTAATACTAATGTTGCATTTCATAAATGTGTCTGGATTAGAGAACTGTCTCTTAATTTAGTAGTTAAATCATCTGTATCGCTACAAGATAAAAAATAAAAAAAAAAATCTGTTTTCTAGTTTACTGGCTGTAAACATGGTGATTCTGTAGACCTTTATACAACACCAACACTTATTGGATATTGTTCTATTTTTATACGGTTCATACTTGTGCTGCAGACCAAAGTTTGTCATGTTGCCAATATGGCAGACAGTATGGACCCATCTTGGCTGGTTGACACATTTAGAGAAGCCTACTCAAAACACCATTGTGTTTGTTTTACAGTTAGATGTTGTGCATTTGTTGCCTATAATTGATTTATTCACAGTATTCTGCTTATCGGTACTGTAAAATATTTCCAACCAATTGACAATTTTAGTATTTTGTAATACTTTTTACACTGTGCTTTCGCTCATTGCTTGATTCTTCCATGTTTCTACATATAGGTGTCCAAAAAGAACCTGATGGAGATAGTCAAGAAGCTAATGATTCATGTTGACAAAGCAGAAGGCACTGCATACAGGGATGAGCTATTGACCAAAATCATTGATATCTGTAGCCAGTCCAACTATCAGTATATCACTAACTTTGAGTGGTTAGTACTTTTCTCTGGTTGTTTGTTTTTATGCTTTTGTTTGTGGTTTGTCAGTACATATAGAACAGTTGACATGGATGTTTGATGTTTTAGAAAAGACTTAATGTCTGACTATTATTTTATAGGTATATTAGCATCCTTGTTGAGCTCACTCGCCTGGAAGGCACTCGTCATGGCCATTTGATTGCAGCTCAGATGCTTGATGTGGCCATCAGAGTGAAGGCCATTCGCATGTTTGCTGTATCTCAGATGGCAACACTCCTGGACAACGCACATCTGCTGGCCAGTAACACCCAGCGGAATGGAATTTGTGAGGTCCTCTATGCTGCTGCTTGGATCTGTGGAGAGTTTGCAGAGTAAGACTTTACTAATTTACAAGTAGTTTACAACGAATTGAGTTGAAATCGGCACATTCATATGTTTGCTGGGTTTATCACTGGTATGTTAGCTATCAGCCAGTAAAATTAAAATAGCACATTTTATCTGTGAAATGTATCTGCCAAAAAGGGCATTATCGGCAAAAGGCCAAAAATAGTCGTCTGCAGGGGCCCTGCTGCTTAGCTGTGTGTACCTTGTACCTGCCAGGAGAAGCAGGAACCCATAACTCTGTTCCGTTCCTTCTTCCCCTATGCGGGAAAAGAGAAGTTGTTCATACTGAGTACGAGAAACACAATGGGAAACAGCAGGGCCCCTGCAGAAGTCTGCCAATGAGAGATCTGCAGTTCAGGTAAGGGGGTGGGGGAGGTTGTATGAGCAAGTATGCGTGATTAGGCTGTAATCACACTCCTATCATGCCCAGGTTCCAGCATTATAGAAGTGTGATTGCTTTTAGCAATTATATTATATATATATATATATATATATATATATATATATATATATATATATTTTTTTTTTTTTGAATGTTTTATGGTACAATTTTGGTGTGCTTACTTTTAATAAAAGTGTGTTGGGTTTTTTGTTAAGGGGGGGTCATTTCGGCAAAGTGAATGCTGAATTTTCGGTTTCGGTCCAGAACTTTCATTTCGCTGCATCACTAGTGGATAGTAATAAACGATTCATGCTGCTAAATTGGTAGTTTCTTAAATATATTTCCTGCATCTCCTCCTTCAGACACCTGGCTGAACCACAACAGACGCTGGAGGCCATGCTGAGGCCGAAGGTCACTACTCTGCCAGGACACATCCAGGCAGTGTATGTGCAGAATGTGGTGAAGCTGTATTCCTGTATCCTACAGCGCAAAGAGCATGAAGGAGACCACGAAGGCGCCCAAGAGATCACACAGCTTATGATTGAGCGTCTCCCTCAGTTTGTGCAGAATGCAGACCTTGAAGTTCAGGAGAGGGTAATACAGATTTTTCTTTTGGCGGGCTATGCAAAGTGCATTTTAGATATAAAATTTTATGAGGGAGTTAGACTAATAAAACTGTATTATAAAGACATTGTCCCTGTATAGGTATTGGTACAGATTGGTATTTTCCAAACCATCTGCCAGACATGTATACCTCCTATAAATTTGTTCTAATAACTGAAATGCAGAGTTTGTCCCGCCACCATGTAGTCTGTCTTCATCACTTTTACTGTAAGCCATCGTACTGAACACAAAGAAATTTTTGGTTATTAATGGTTCAGTTTTTAGAACATTTTATACAAAATGTGTATGATAAAAGGAAAAAAAATCAAATGCTTGGTTTTAAACCAGACTTGATAAATACCGTATTTGCTCGATTATAAGACGAGGTTTTTTCCAGAGCAAATGCTCTGAAAAATACCCCTCGTCTTATAATCAGGGTCGTCTTATAATCAGACCTCAAATAGGTCTGATTATGAGACTAAGATCCAGATCCCCCGCAGCGATGCAGAGGACCTGGATCCTCCTCTGTTAACCCCCTCCCCCCCCGATACAATCGCGTAGAGCTCTACACGCTTCCCGGACTAAGCACTGGGGACCCAGATGCAGGGGACCTGGATCCTCCTGTGTTAACCCCCGACCCAACTTACCGGTGCATCTGAGTCCCCAGTGCTTAGTCCGGGCTGCGCGTAGAGCTCTACACGATACAATCGCGTAGAGCTCTACACGCTGCCCAGACTAAGCACTGGGGACTCAGAAGCACCGGTAAGCTGGAGGGGAGGGGGGGCATAACACAGGAGGATGCAGGGGACCTGCATCCTCCTGTGTTATGCCCCCTCCAATTTACCGGTGCATCTGAGTCCCCGGTGCTTAGTCCGGGCTGCGTGTAGAGCTCTACGCGATATAATCGCGTAGAGCTCTACACGATACAATCGCGTAGAGCTCTACACGCTGCCCGGACTAAGCACTGGGGACTCAGAAGCACCGGTAAGCTGGAGGGGAGGGGGGCATAACACAAGAGGATGCAGGGGACCTGCATCCTCCTGTGTTATGCCCCCTCCAACTTACCGGTGCTTCTGAGTCCCCGGTGCTTAGTCCGGGCAGCGTGTAGAGCTCTACGCGATTCGCGTGGAGCTCTACATGCTGCCCGGACTAAGCACCTGGGGCTCAGATGCAGGGGACCTGGACCCTCCTGTGTTATGCGCCCCCCCCAACTCAGAAGCACCGGTAAGTTTGGAGGAGGGAGGGGGAGTGTTAAATGGGGGGTGTAAGGCATTTCTGGAGGCAGAGTGCTCTTTGAAATGCCTTTTAACCCCTTTAATGCCACTCTGCCTCCTGAAATGCCTTAAACCTCCCTATATGCCACTCTTCCCCATAATATGCCTTTTAACCCTCTAAGTGCCAGATAGGGTTAAAAGGCATATCATGGGGCACAGTGGCATATAGGGTTAAAAGGCATATCATGGGGCACTGTGGCATTTAGAGGGTTAAAAGGCATATCATGGGGCACAGTGGCATATAGGGGGTAAAAGGCACTTCTGGGGCAGATGTGCATAACTGGGGGGCAGGTTGGAAAATAGAAGGAAATAAAAAAAAAAAAATTTTCTCAAGCATACCTTTTATTAAAAAAAGTGTTTAAATGAATTAACATTTACTGGTAAAACTCTTTTCCTATAGGGTCGTCTTATATTCAGGCTTTTTCTTTTTTTCCTAAATTAATATTAAGATTTGGGGGTTCGTCTTATAATCAGGGTCGTCTTATAATCGAGCAAATATGGTAGTTGAATGCTGTAAGCACCTCCTTGTGTAACTGTAAGCAGAACTTTGAAAATGTTGGTTGAAGTTACAATTGCCCCTGTCTATAAACTACCAAAACAACTTAAATGTCTTTCCTACAGACTGCTGTACATAACCTGTTATTTTTATTATTACAGGCTTCATGTATATTGCAACTTATCAAATATATCCAGAAGCTTCAGGCCAAGGAGGTCCCAGTTGCAGAGGAGGTGATGGCTTTGTTTGAAGGAGAGTTAAATCCTGTTGCCCCCAAAGCCCAGAAAAAGGTCCCAGTTCCAGAGGGGTATGTAGATTTACTTAATACCAGTTTGCTTTAGGGATTTGGGCAACTGTTTAGATGATCAAACCTGTGATACATGGAAGTATTTTTTTTTAATGTAAAGAACAGGCCATGATTTGTTTTCAGAATACAAAACACACCAGCTAGAAAAAAAAATATTCAGACTAATCCATCCCGTACTTCAAAAAAAGAATCGTCTTACAGACAAAACGCTAGGATATTTTTGTAGCCTGAAATACTGGTTGCACTCACTAGACTTGTAGCGTGCAAGAGATTATGGCTTCTCTGAGTGAACGTCTTTAAATGTTAGATATTTACTTATTATTGTTCCTCAGCCTAGACCTGGACGCGTGGATCAATGAACCACCATCTGATAGTGAATCTGAAGATGAAAAACCCAAGGCCATCTTCCATGAGGAAAAGCAAACACATGGAAGGTCAACTCGGCCAGAAGTAGATGAGGAGGAGCTGGCACGGGTATGGATTCGTGGAGTATTCGTGGAGTAAAATGCATTGTTTTCAATGGGTTTAGGGACCGCCCATTGTCCTTAAGGGGTTAATCTAAATTTTTCAGGTTACATTTATGTTTTGGCAGTGTTCAGGTAGAAATGCCTAACGTGCCAAATAGATGGTGTATGTAGCCACAATAATCCTAATCTACACATAAGGAAGCATCTGCAGCAATTTTTCTGTCTTTGTTCAATCTTTTTGAACAAAGGGTTTTATTTTGAAACCATATCCATATGTTAACTATGTATTGGATCTTATCGCAGAAATATTGGGAACGTTTTTTTTTTTTTTTATCCATTATAAATTCTACACCGATTAATGCTAATGAGGAAACAAATATCAGTTTAGTTGTTGAGTCTCATATGCCAAGTGATTTGTTGTTGGGCAAATATTACCAGGTAATCATCGTGTTCTGTAATTTTCTCTAACAAAAGAGGTAATCCTAATTGTGTGAAAAATCACAAAAATAATTTTTCTGAAAAGTAGAAAACAAGCTATGATCATGTAGTTTCTTCTAAAGTGTATAGTAATATATAACATACGAATTTTGTAAAGGCAAGAATTTTCCCCCCCTGTAGAGACGAGCAGTCCGTAAGGAAGAACAAGCCAATAATCCATTTTACATCAAGAGTTCTCCGTCCCAACACAAGGTAGTTTGATTTATATATAAACATTTTATGTGTATTGTAGAGATTTCTTACCTATGCTTAATTAAGCAAACAACCTCAAGTGATATTTCAAGATCATATTGTTCTTCCATTTCTCAGCTTTATCAAGAATCTCCTGGTGTTGATCACATCCCCGTGGTACAGATAGATCTCACTGTGCCCCTCAAAGTCCCAGGTTTGTAAAAAGTAGACTGTCTACAAAGCCATCTAAACTACCACCACAGTATTTGTTACATGGGTATGCATACTGTCTACACACACCAATCTAGTGGTGTATTTGTGAACCTTGACTATTGCCAGGTGGCGCTTTAATCTGGCTCCATTCTGATGATCCTTGGTATTTTTATTTTAAGGATGGCTGCTGGACATCAGTCACCTGACTGGTCATATGCTTGTAACGCCTCTTACTTTTCTTGGACAGGACTCCCAATGTCTGATCAGTATGTGAAACTGGAAGAGGAGCGGCGGAGCAAGCAACGTCAAGAGAAGGATAAGAAACGCAAGAAAGAAAAAGAAAAGAAAGGAGGGAAGACAAGGAGACATCGCTCACTGCATACAGAAAGTGATGAGGATATCACCCCTGCCCATCATGTGGACATCCTAACTGAGGAGATGCCAGAGGTCAGAATTTATCTGCTGCTTTTCCCAATTACAATGTGGTGGGAACTGTGTAAGCGCAAACTTTTCCAAGCCACCCCATAGTTTATGTAAATTATATTGAACTTTAATGTGATTTTCTTTAAGCTACATGAAGACTGAATGACTTTAGCTTGGGACATGAGACACATTCTGTACACTAGATCGTTGCTTACGACAGCAAAGTGTGGGAACGTTTTATTGGAGAATTCCAAAAAAATATGTATGCTCTTAAGTGGAATGGGGAAGTCATTTGTAGAAATTGTATCCTGTTATCTGAAATCAATAGAATAAATATGGATACCAATTTACCAGACACACCATTATCTGTATGAGTATGACATCTGAAGTTTGTTGTGGTTTTGGGGGGGATTTTTTTTGGCGGGGGCAGTTCATGTATTTATTGGCTAAAAATCCATGAGAGGTGTATTACCGTTTTACATGACCTCTTGAAAAAGGTTAAAATATTGTCTACAGTACCACAACTTAACTTGAAATCAATTTAACTTGAGTGATTATGGAACAAGGTATTGTTTTGTTTTAGTTTTACTAAATGCGGTGTGCATCAAATTATGAGTGTGTAGTAACATGCACTCTAGTCTAGATGATTTATTTCAGTTTATGTTCTTGTATTCTACATTTTAATTTTTTTAATTGTCTTCCATAGACGTCTGCGTAATCACGACATTTTTTTCTGTTCAGCAGCTGAATATTTATCATTCTATCGTTTCAGAATGCCTTGCCCAGTGATGATGATGATAAGGACCCAAATGACCCTTATAGAGCTCTAGATATAGATTTGGATAAGTAAGTACCCAAATTACATTAATGTTATGTTTCTTTTTCTTTTACATAATCATCCCTGTTACGGTTGGAAAATCAAAACCTGTCTCCAAATGCGTTTATAATATAATATTTTGCCTGGTTTTCTATTTTCCCAGTGAATGCCTACAGATTTGTCATGCATTTTTTTTTTTTTTTTTTAATTGAAGAAATGATCTGCACCTCTTTAGCTTCTTATTTTTTTTATAATAGTTACAAAGGATTGGCCTGCAAATCTTCCAATTAAATAAAAATCATATGCATGACCCACTTTTATGACTTTGAAACATTGGTATTAAATATTCTTGTTAACCCCTGATCATTATTGCGAGGTTTTATGAAGCTTATGACACAATCCACTGTGCTTGGCAGAACCCTAAGAAATATGGGAACGAAAAGTTATGCTTGCCCTACATAAGGGTAATGCTACATATGAATGCTAAATGTGCACATAAATATCTGTAAATGGAGGGAAAAACTACCCCCCCAACATTTTATTTATTCACAGAAACATCAGGGATCTCGGATACCTATTTCTTATATTTTCGTGTGTGTGTATATATATATATATATATATATATATATATATATATATATATATATATATATATATATATATATATATATATTATGTGTGTGTGTGTTCTTTGTGAGGTACTTAACATTGATGGTAGCCGTTGGTACCAGTGTAATTCTGCTGAATGGGCTTACATACCATCAGCCGGAAACAATGCTGAATCAATGGAAATGTATATATTGTGCAAACAAGGACTCCGAAATTGTGATCTTCCAAGTCTACAAAAGACAAATTTCGATTTCAACTTTTGCTAGCTTTTGGGATGCTAATTTTTGTTATACTACCTCTCAGGCCTCTAGCAGACACAGAGAAGCTTCCGGTTCAAAGACACAGAAATGCAGAAAGTCTCAAGTCACCAGAAAATGAAACCAATGTGTTAGACCAAAAAACAAAGAAATCCAACAGGAAGGAGAAAAAGCAGTCAGAAACAGACAAAGTGAAGAAAAAAGAAAAGAAAGTAAGTCTGCGATACACAACTGTGCTGAGAAATATAATTTTATATAATACATTAATAAAGTGTTAAGTATGTATGCAATAATGCATTATTAATATGCTTGCTCAAGATTGTGAAAGCAAGCAGTAATATTTGTGTATCCTACTTTTTTTCTGGTAAAGCCATTAAAGAAATTCTAAATTTTGTGTATTTCATAGTGCAGGGCTCGACAAATCCCAGGCGCCAGGTCGCCATGGCGACAGAGAATTTTGTCCTGGCGCCTAGGTTTTGTCAGCCTCTTACATCCAGAAAAAATTGTGGATGTAAGAGGCTGAGTCACCACACGGGGGCGCTGCTGCTGTCTGCCCAGGAGTCTGGGCAGACAGCACAGCCACTCAGAGCCCGCCCCCGAGCCTGAGATCACTCCCACGGAGTGAGCCTGTAGGCTGAAAACGCGGTTGCTGCAAAACCAGCAATCGTGTTTTCAGCTGCCACAGGCAGCTTCAGGGAAGGGGGTTGTGTGTTGATTGGGTCCCCACACAAGTGTGGGGACCGGACCCAACACCCCCCAGCTGCCTGATCGCTCCATGAGAGCGACAGTGCAGCGTTAACCCCTTCAGTGCCGCGATCGCAGCATTTAGGGGTTAATTCCCGTTTTGTACGGGACTCTGCTGCTGGTGGTCTGCCTGGAAGCCCAGGCAGACCAGCAACAGCAAAAACGAGCCCCCACAAGCCCTTTGATGATTCCTGTAGGCATGGAAGCCTACAGCAGTCATCAAAGACTCCCCTCCCTGCAATGGCTGGTCCATAGACCAGCAATTGAGTCCCAGCTGCCAGAGGCAGCTTCAGGGACAGGGGGAGAGGGTTCTTTGGTCTCCACATGAGTGTGGACACCAGCCTCAACACCCCCCTGCTGCCTGATCGCTCCATGAGAGCGACAGTGCAGCGTTAACCCCTTCAATGCCACAATTGTGTATGACACATTTGTGGCATTGCAGAGGTTAACATTTGTCCCCACAAGCTTGTGGGGACTAAATATCAATCAATGCTGTGCTCCAATGGAACATCAGCATCGAAAGAGTTAAAAAATAAAATTAAAAAATTAATGAAAAATCCCAGCACTGACCTGAAAGTCCAGGGTGCTTCCAGGTCAAGCGCTGTGAGTTTAGTAAGTGGGCTGATGATGATCGGATCCCTCCTGACCAAGTGTTAGTTTAAAAAAATCCTGGCTCCTAACTTTTTTACTTGGCGCCTAGATTCACAACAAATTTGTCAAGCCCTGTCATAGTGGATACAACATCTCTATCATACAGCTGTGTACCCTGCTGAGATGATCTGTAACTCTTGGAGTGTGCCAGTGACTATTGGCTTTTTGTTCTTGTGGATTGACCAAGACCACAATTTGATTTTAGTCCGAATTTGGTGTCTAGCTCAGCAGAACCGGCAATGCATGTTATTTGAAAAACTGCTTGAACGTTATAGTTAAGCGTTTTGAGGCATGCATCCATCAACAATAATATTCATCACAACATTACTGTCCCAATCCTGTCTCTTACAAGTTGCGGCTGCATAGTCTTCATCTCTGATTCCCACCATCACAAAGTTAAATGTTGATTTCTTTTTTTTTCCACTCCTAACTGAAGTTTTTTCCCTTGCGTTCTCCCGTGTGTGTGTGTGTGTCAAAGCAGAAAAGCAAAGAGAAAGAAGAGAAAATCAAACGCAAGAAATCTGTCCCTAGCAAAGCCAAGGAAGATGAGGTCATTGTGAGGGAAGACGAGGCCATAGAGGAGAAGAAAACAGCAGAGGACCCGTCTAATGTAAGATACTGAAACTTATATGGTCTTTTTAAAAATGTCAGACGATAACAATTGGTTAGTGAAATGCAGTTTGTTGGCAGTAAGGTATCTGCCCTAGGTTTCTGGACGCTTCTCTCAGGTGTTGGTATAATGCTGTGTTATGCTTCCTGCAAGCTGTTTGCTCAGGTTGGTTTCTCAGTGGAATATGAATGTACGGGAGGCTGTTGAAAACTGCAATGTAAACATCAGAGATTTCGATATTTTGTTGAGGGGGTGTCGCATAAGTAGGGTGATCCATCCTGAACATATGGCATGACCAAGGGAGTCACATTGGCCATTAAATTTAAAAAAAAAATTTCTGCTGTCATCGTCTGTTTCTTTGCACTGTCTGACTACAACTTCCTTCTGTATGCAGTCAACCCATTCCTCAGATCTGTCTTTGCCTTTCAGGACATGGATTTCTGGCTTGCTGACACCCAGACACCTGCACAGGCTCAGGTTAGTAGGTAGAGTCATCTGTAGATATTAGTATCAAGGTATCACTCTTAAGATATATTAGTATGAATGACAGACCTAGACTCTCCAATGGTGTAACAATTACTATTTTGAATGCCTAATTGCCTGGGCATTCCCTTCCGGCAGGTGTCAATGCTGACATCTTCTGGCAGCATGGAGGAGAAGAATAGAGAGCCAGATTATGTGGTTTAGCAAACATGGTAAAAATGACAAAAGCTCTGTAGCAATTTCACAGTTGTATAAATATTAAGCACTCCTTGTCTGTACACTGGGTATTTTATTTGTACTCTGATGTATGTAAATAATATAATATTCCAGCTGCTCTAATGCATTGTATATTTAAGCTGCAGTAACATTAGATATGGTCTAGCTCTGGGGGTCCTGGGTGTACTTTTCTAGGGTCAGGTTATATTGTAAGTCTTCATTTACAGCCTCCTTCTGCCATCAATTCCAAGATAGAGGAACCCCAACATGAAGAGCAAGTAGGTGAAGCAAACGAAGAGGAACAGGAAAAAGAAAAGGTAACTTGCGCTCCCCACATTATCCTTGATCATATTTTTCTTGATGTTACTTACACACATAAGCCGCATTTCTTACAAGCATGATATGGCTGCATTAGGTCAGAAAACTGAACCATAGCAACAATATTATTCCCATGATTAGTAGCGTGAGAACCATTGGAGAATAACATTTATAGTTCAATTCGTTTTGGGATCATCCCACTAATACATGAGACGTGTGTGAACCAAGATATCATTGACCTTTATTACTAAAATATAAGAAAACTGAACTTCTGAGTTTCATAGACTTCACCAGCTGCTACCAAACTGAACCACACTGTATGCAGTTCATACATTAATTTGTTAAACACTGTGAAGTTGGGTCCTAAGATGTGTACTATGTATGTTCCTGTGCTACACAATCTCATTCTTGCAGAAATCCCACCGACACAAGAAGAAGCATAAGAAGGAGAAAGATGAGGTGAAGGAGGATAAGAAAGCTCGCAAGAAGAAGCACCATCATCATCACCGCCATTCTCAGGAAGAGCAGACAGAGTCGGTGCAAAATGGAACCCTGGATGAAGAGGAGCCTCTGCCGGTAAGAGAAGTCGGGGATCAACTACTTAAAGGAGGGGGGGGGTCGCTATAATTGTACTTTGAAAGGAAAGAATAAATACTGGTGTGGAGCCACAGATATTATCTGTTAAGCACCATAATTCCATCTGAAGAAGAGACCTCTGAGGGCCCGAAAGCTTATATAACTTAACATACATTTACTGAGCTAATACAAAAAATGACAGTCTCCATTTTCTCCATTTCTAATATGGCAATATCTATTTTTCCTGTTTACCACCCCACACATATAGAGTGGAAGTTGGGGTAAAATGTAAACTCATGCAATTAATAAGAGCTGTTACTTTTTTAAATTTCCAGGGTGCCATTTTTTGTCATTGACATAACCTATATAGGAATCCATTGCCTCTATTCAGTTTGCACAACCAACATTTGATGTTTTTATTGTCTTTTAGCCAATGTCCAGTTATAGAATTTTGGCTGAAAACTCATACATCAAGATGGTGAGTGGTACTTGTATGTATGTATATATTTATTAAGGACTAACAGGTGTACCAGTACATATCATCGTAGTTTAGAGTATAATAAAATGTCAGTCTGTAGACATTACTATATGGCTTATTGTGACATTTCATACATTAAAGTATAATGACACAGAACCAGCAGAAATATAGAATATTCCTAAAATGTCCTGAAATATCAGTGTCAAGAAATTTCACTTCTCCTGTTTCAGATGTATGATGTTCAAGCAGATCTACAGAAGCAGAGCCAGGTCACAGTTTCCATCATTCTGGAAAATCAAAGTCAGAGCTTCCTAAAGAACATGGAAATTAATGTTCTAGACTCTCTAAATACCAAAATGCTAAGGCCAGAGGGAACCAATGTTCATGATGGGATCCCTGTGCCATTCCAACTGCCCCCAGGTGAGTCTTAATCTTAGCTAGCAAAGTCCAGTCTTATACTTCTTAAAATGACCCCAAAATATGGTTGTGGCTCGTACTAAGCGTATCTAGAACTGACATACTTTCTGTTGTCTGTCCTCAGCTTTCTTTCTCCCTGTGCTAATGGTCTCATTCTGAACTTGTAACTCTCCAGTGAGACCCATGAGAACTGCTTTTGGGCAGTAGCCAAAAAGTCAGTAGTCTACCCTTGATATGGATAATTTGTTAGCATTCTGTATTATCATTTTATTAACCTGTTGACCATTAGCATGCCAATCACATGACGGAAATGCTTGCCCTTAACAACAGTTGATGTGCCTGGCATGTCATGGGGTTAAACATGTATATCAAAAACTGCTGCAAAGGCCCCTGTCGCTTCACTTAGCCAGTCAATAGAGCCCAGCTTAGTGATAAGTAAAATTAAATTAATAGAAAAAAACTATAAGAAAAAAAATAAAAAATGGTTAAAATAAAATCAGAATGTAGTAACGTATAAAAATATCTAGTGATGTCGCCATCAGGGGAACCACCCCGTTACGACTAAATGTAAAAATATTTTTTTTTTTTTTATGAGCTAACTTCTAAAATTAGTGCTGTATCTTCACAAAAATTCTAGCTTTGAAAGAGTTATGAAATACTAGCAGTTAAAATGTAAAAGTCTAGTTTTTCAAAAATGTGTGGTCTAAGATGTCACAAATAACACATGGGTGCAGACTGACCAGATGTCAAAATCCTTCCCCCTTAAAAAAAAAAAAAAAATATATATATATATATATATTTGTGTATATATGTATAGTTCTTCAAAGTATATGGTTTCATGGGGTAAACCGAATTGGGCAACTTCAAAGATGTCCCCAATAGGACATAGAGGAAGGATGACCAGATTTCCAGAATGAAAAGCTGAATTGCTCATGCCTCAAATATGGCCTTTTAGCCCCAAACAACCGGGCCAACCAATAAATAGGAGGTGGTGTTTGACAGTAACACCAAGAGCTGTACATTTATACCTCTTAAATGTGGCCTTTTAGCCCCACGAAATTACTACCATCAACTTGGAAAACGTTAAAACAACTAGCATTTGAAATGCCCTGTTGATATGATAAATTTAACTGACCGGCTTCAAAGATGCCTCAAATAGATCATGGGGGTAGAATTACCAGATTTAAAAAATAAATATTAAAATACTACTTGTACTTACTGCCCTACATCTTGTAAAATATTTTTTTCTTCAACTTTTGTAGAAGAGTAAAAGGTTTTTCAAATAAGTTTCTAAAAAAAAAGTCACCATATTTTATAGTAAATTAGAAATTAGAATATCAAACGAAATCCCTTCTTGTCCTGAAAAAAAACATATATGGGTGGGTACAGTAAATTAGAGAGAACAAATTACAGCTAATAGCGAACACTGTTACAAACAGCCATTGTCACGAAGGGTGCAGAAAAACAAAAACTGTCCTTTAAATCATGAAATGAAAGAATCTCTTGTTTTTGCTTGCAGGTGTCTCAAATGAAGCTCAGTTTGTGTTCACAGTCCAGAGTATTATCATGCCCCAAAATCTTAAAGGAACGTTGTCCTTTATAGCAAAGGTGAGGTTTTCTTGTGTTAAAAACCCTGGTTTTTAAACTTTTATAGGGCATGTCTGCCCATTCTTTATTTGATTAGTGCGCTCAATTAACCACGCCCCTTTTTATTATTATTTGTAATGATAGTTCTAGAAGTAGGATCACATTTTTTTTTCCCCTGAAATATCTTAATCGCTTACCTCTTATACAGGATGAGGAAGGATCATCCCATGAGAAATTGGACTTCAAGCTACTCTTCAGCTGTTCCTCTTACCTAATTATGACCCCTTGCTACAGGTGCGTGTTATACATTCATAAACCTCTGAAATAACTCTAAGGCATGGTTTTGTTTTAATTTAATTTTGTGTTTTTAAGACCCAAAGGTGTAGAGAGAGGTCAGCAACAGTAAAGAGAGAATATAGCAATAATATACAAAGGTACTAAATAAGCACAACAAAGTTTAATAGAGACTGTAACTGTGAGTCCTTTACCTGACTTTTTGGCACAAAATGCATTTGTGAAGGGAATAAAGGATATAATTAGTGCAGGTAGTATTGCAGATAAATATAATCCATCTTGATTGGCAGCTGCCAACACTAAGGTGCACATTATGACGTCACGCTGTCCTTCATGTCAACGAGAAACCACATGTGCGATATAATGAGTAAACAAAATAAAATATGAACAATAGGTCACAAAGTGTATGACGATGGCATACAGACATGATTAGACATGCATCAAAATAATGTAATGTAAATTGTACCGACTCCACATGCACAATTTATTCCTAGAGCTGTGGTTCCAAGGTAATCAGAAAGTAAAGAAAATCCCTTAGTTATTTTATATACAGGGAATCACATCCACATTAACTGCTGATACAAGAGCTCTATACCAATGGTATTCTATACCATGTCCAGTATACCAATATTGGCACCCTTGGTAAATATGAGCAAAGAATGCTGTGAAAAGTTTAACCTTTTGAGCTTCAAACAATACACAATACTCTGCTCCATGATTATCAAACAATTGCACACAGATTTATCAAAGAAAAGGAAAATAAGTTACATGTATGCATGGCACAATTATTGGCACCCTTTTAGTCAATCCTTTTAGCCAATCCCTTTTGCCAAGATTACAGGTCCGAGTATTCTTCTATATTGCCTGATTGGAGAATACGGGGCAAGGGAGCCAAGACCATTTTTTCATACAGAATCTCCCCAGATTCTTCGAATTTTGAGGTCAATGCTGGTGGACTCTCCTCTCCAGTTCACCCCACATGTTTTCTGTGGTGTTCAAGTCAGGGGAGTGGGATGGCCATGGTAAGACCTTGATTTTATGGTCAGGTTTATTTTTGTGTTGATTTTGATGTATGTTTTGGATCATTGTTTTGGAAGATCCAACCATGGCATGTTTTAAGCTTCCTGGAGGAAGAGGCAGTCAGGTGTTCATTTAATATCTGTTGATATTTGGTAGAGTTCATGATGCTATGTATCGTAAGAAAATGTCCAGGTCCCCTGGCAGAAAAACAGCCCCAAAACATTAAAGAAGCACCACCATATTTAACCATGGGCATAAGGTACATTTCCATATGGCTATTTTACTGTGATCCAAACCCACCTCTGGTGTTTATTGCCAAAAAGCTTTTTTTGGTACCATCTGACCATAGAACATGGTCCCATTTGATGTTCCAGTAGTGTCTGGCAATCTAAAGACAGTTGAGTTTTTGGTTTTTGGATGAGAGTAGATACCTTTTCTTTAAACTCTTCCAAACAACTTGTGGTGATGATGGTGACGTCGAGTTGTAGTTTTGAAGACTTACTGGTCCTAAGACGCAACTAACTTCAGCAATTTTTCAGTCTTGATATTTGGAGATTTTTTGGCCATTGAACCATCCGCCTCATGGTGTCCTCTTCCTGGTTGTTTCATAACATTTCCACTTGACTGGAACTTCTTAATAATTGTCCTGATGGAAATGGGCATTTTTTTCTTATAGCTGCTTCCCATTCTGTGAGGCTCAACAACCTTCTGTCGGACATCACAGCTATGTTCCTTGGTCTTACCCGTTGTGACTAAGGGAATTTTACCTAATATTTATACCCCTGTGAAACAGGAAGTCATGGTTGAACAATTTCCTGTTTCTAGTCACCAAGGTGTACTAAAAATATCAATGGGAATATACTTCTCATGTGAATTATTAGGGGTGCCAATAATTGTGCCACACATTTAACTTTATATTTTTGCTAAAACCTGTGTTTTGTGTGCAATTGTTTGATATCAATGAGAGCAAGAGGATCTTTGTTAAATAACAAAGACACATTTTCACTGCATTTTTTTGCACATATTTACCGAGGCAGCCAATATTAGTGGAGGGCACTGTATAATATATAAAATAGAGCAGATGTTAAAAAAAAAAAAAAATCATATAGTGTTGACCCAGGAGAGTGAAAATATCCTTAAAGCCCATAATTAAGCAACAGCATTTTAAGACCTATAAATCACTCTTATTAGGATAAGAAAATGGTATCATTGGGTTGGTTGAATTTTAAATTATACAGACTGTTTACCTTTGGAGCTGACAATATGAGAGATCCTTAAAAATAGAAAAGCTATCGATACGTACAACATATATATATATATAGACTCAATAGGCCTGGTAATAGGAGTATTCCAAGAAGAACATGTACCAGAAGTCTGAGGAAACTGCCTCGGATTAAAATAAGTAGGTCAAACCCAACTCACGGTCGCCACTACTAAGGGCCTCAGAGAATGCAGTATCTGTCCATGAGGGTTTAGGTGTATCTTGCATGAATCCATTGTAGAATCAGTAGGGGACCGTAAGTCTGTTATTCTCATCAGCAATGCCATAACCTATTTTCTCTGAACAAAAGTACTTAAAATCCTTCATTAAACAATAAGCAAGTGCATTGCTGATGACAATAACCTACTTCAAATTATGTGGTGAAGTGTAAGCAAGTTTTTAAAGGACTGCAGATTACCTTTAGTCATGATCATGGTGAATGCATCTAGTGGCAGTGGAGGCCTGAATTTAGTTAGGTAGCTGTGTAGGCCAATAGATCTAAACGTTTAGGTCTGGTGGGTGTGGAATTTGTAGTCATAAAATGTCCTGCTCTTCCATCCACAGTGATGCATATGCCAAGCTTTTGGAATCAGGAGACCTGAAGATGAACTCTCTCCAAGTTGATTCCACTAGTCTGTCTTTCCACCATCTGCTAGCAAAGATTTGCTTTTATCATCATTTCACAGGTAGCTGTCAGAGGTTTCTGGCAAAAAAAACCAACAAAATGTTTTTATTGTTTTTAACCAAAGTTACATCTCACTGTTCTTTTTCTAGTAATTGAGCGAGTTGACTCGTGTGCGTCAATGTACAGCAGGTCTATTCAGGGGCACCACGTTTGTCTACTGGTGAAAAAGGTGAGCAGTCATAATACAACGTTTAAGTACTAATAACACAAGAGACTTGCAGCTTCAGTTTATTAAGATGTGACCTACCTTGTCCTTTTGAGGTCTGAATATTAAACTTCAGTTTTACTGCATTTTCTGCACTGATAGCACAAGCGAGCCTTGTTTGCTCATTTCTTTATGTTGATTACTTTTTCTCATGTCTTTAAAGGGTGAGAAGTCAATATCCATTGATGGGAAATGCAATGAAGCATCTCTACTAAGCAGCCTTCTCAGCGAAATCAAAGCGACACTGATAGAATCTTGAACAGAAGGATCTCTCTTGTTTTACCGCCTCTCTTCTCTGCATCTCCTGCCAGAAGCACTCAATAGAACAGAAAGTCAAAAGACCCAAAAATATTAATGTAATTGTTCTGATCCAAATGCATGTTCTGTCTCTGCAGCTCTATGCAGCAGGAGGCCCAAATATGATTCTGTCCCCCTGAAAGTGGATTCTAATTCTATTTTTTTTCTTTCCTCACCCCTACCCCTTTTTTAAGATCTCAATGTTAACCCCACAGTGCCTAGTGGGTGCTGTTTTAATTACGATCCCATTCATTTAACTTTTTTGCTGCCGTGTAGGAGCTGTACTTGACCGAAATTGTTAACTCTGCTTTTATTATGGATTGTGAACTTGCAGTGAAGCTCACTGGGCCCTCCTACATATGAAACGATGACCTGCAATATGCAAAGGCTGCTATCCTTTTTTTAAGAATGAAAAAAACAACAACGGTGCAGCTATGGTTTGGATAGAAGGCATATATTTAAACCTATATATGAAGTGTCTACCAATGTTGAGGAGGAGCTCAGTAGAAGTGTTCACAATGCAACAAGAAACTTCCCTCAACCTGTCTTGCAGTTTTCCGTGTCATACATGAACTGCTTGTAGGAAAAAGAATACTGCATTATGTTACTGTTTATTTTCCTTCCTTTATTTGCCACAAGCCTTGCACCCTCTCTTGTGCTCTATGTTCCCTCTGTATTAGATGGCCTCCCTAAAGTAAGAAGGTCAACAAGACATTCCTTTAAGGGGAACTTTTACCTCCAGTAACTGGAAACCCATATCTCAGTTATTTTTGAGTGTCTTATTTGTGTGATTTTGTTTTTGGTTTTTTTTTGTGTTGATTCTCGTTCTTTTGTTTTTGTGTGCTCTCACTTTTGCTATTCTCCTTAAGTCCAACTATATATATTTGGAAAATACTATAGTCTGTGTTGTACAGTCCAAGTATCATTAAATTAATGGTTCTACACTTTTTTTTGCTTTTAAATAGGCATTCGGCAATCCATTCTTAAGCAAGTTGCAGGTCTTTTAACTGCAAAACTAGTAATCATGTGAATTCTGGGGAAATCTAACTGGTGGTGCCTTAATGTAACTCCTAATCTTTTCAGATGGACTAAGTGCACTACTGTAATGTGTAACCTTTATTAAATTCTTTATTCAAGTGTTCTGTGACCCAGGCGTGACCCAAGTGCAACAAGGACAGCACTCTTGGATCGTGAGACCAATATTCAATTATTTATTGACAATAAATGGCTATGGAAATGTTACATGTTCAGTGCATCAAAGAATAGAAGTTGGAGTAGCTTGCTGGTCCCAAAAGTTCCCTTCGATTAAAAGAAGTGTGCTCTGATTCCTGGGTTATTTACCTGTACAGTCACTGCACATTGAGCATAACAGTGGACACAGGGAGAATCTGTCAGTGTGCAATAGAAAAGGGGAATACTGTATACTTAGAAACACTAAAACCCTGCTTTCCAGTAAAGGCTAATGCATCTTCAGGCGACCCAACAAGTTCCTCTGTGTATTGGAGACGTTTGTGAAGGTGTGTATCTTAATCTCTCTAGACATTTTCAAGGTGTGTCATCAGGTGGAGCATTAATGTCTATAAACTTTACAAAAATTAAGACTTGGAGCTTTACATTGCTTACTGAGAGAGTTTTATTTGAAGACAAAATTGTAAAATAGACATAAAATGATAGATGCTGAGGACTGATAGGTCGAACAGGGTCATAGATCTACGCTATATATAATTCAGTATTGTAGCAATCTCCATATATCATCCATCTTGTACACAAGCCATCTAAAATGGCCAGATAATACTGTATCCCTCCCTAGTACACTTCATCTGACATCAGTAACATGGTTTTCTTAGTTTTGCCCACTCTATTATCTTGTCTTAGATTTCAAACATGTCACAAAATGTCTATTTTGTTTTGCCACTCTTTGGTTGGTTACATTCGCATGTAAAATATGTTCTTTCCCAGAACCCCGTGTGGTGAACTAGAAGTTTGCAGTCTGTATGTGTTTAAAAAAAAAATGTTTTCAACATTCCCTTGAAGGACAGAAATGGTACCACTAAAGCTGCTGTAATTGTATCAAGATGATCCACAATAAAGTATCACAATGTTCAAGTTTTTTTTCTTTCCTCATTATGGGTATTTTGCATACCTTTTTATATTGGTTATATGAAAAAAATATATATATAAAAGTAACCCCAGTGATACATTGGTATCTAGTCAAGAGATTAAGCACATATTTACTTGAATGCATTTCCTCAAGAACCACTCCTGTCTCAAGATATAAAGGCATTGTGACATTACAACTGATAAGCATATTTTAAATTGGATTTATCCCAGATTAAAACCAGGTCCATCCAGTTATTGGTCGGCACTGGCAAACCAGAAGTGAAAGTAAGAAATTGGTTTGAGTCAGTCCATTCCAGAACACCAAGGCAAGTGATAATCCAGGAGCCAGGTCTGAACCAGTTATCAACAGAGTCCAAGCAAACAATCCAGATGGGTTATGCAAGAAACAGAACAAAAAATACAGGTCAAACTGGGTAACAGGAGCATGCAGATAATCCAGGAGCATAAGACATCTGACAAACTGAATGAGTTTCAATACCTGTGCATGCCATGTTCTTAATTTGATGAGGTGCAAAGGAACCAATCTTGAGAGACCAATACCAAGGGGGGAACGGACCCATCAACTACATTGGAGCCAAGCCCTCTCATCCAACATCAGAGCCTGACCAGACACGTGTGTGTGAGATATATAATATGTGTATATATGTGTATATATATATACACACACACACACTGGCCACTTTATTAGATACACCTTCCTAGTACTGGGTTGGACCCCCTTTTGCCTTCAGAACTGCCTTCATTCCTCGTGGCATACTTTCTACAGGGTGCTGGAAACATTCCTCAGAAATTTTGGTCCATATGGACATGATGGCATCACGCAGTTGCTGCAGATTTGTCGGCTGTACATCCATGATGCGAATCTCCAATCCCACCACATCCCAAAGGTGCTCTATTGGATTAAGAACTGGTGACTGGAGGTCATTGGAGTACAGTGAACTCATTGTCATGTTCAAGAAACCAGTTTGAGATCATGTGAGCTTTGTGACATGGACATGGTCAGCAGCTATACTCGGGCTGCTGTGTTTAAACGATGCTCATTTAGTACTAAGGGGCCCAAAGTGTGCCAAGAAACTGTCCCCCACACCATTACACCACCACTACCAGACTGAACCGTTGATAATAGACAGGATGGATCCATGCTTTCATGTTGTTTATGCCAAACTCTGACCCTTCCATCTGAATCGAGACTCTACAGACCAGGCAAAGTTCTTTCAGTCTTCCATTGCCCAATTTTGGTGAGCCTGTGCGAATTGTAGCCTCCGTTTCCTGTTCTTAGCTGACAGGAGTGGCACCCGGTGTGGTCTTCTGCTGCTGTAGCCCTTCTGCTTCAAGGTTCAACGTGCGCTCAGAGATGGTGTTCTGCATTCCTTGGTTGTAATGAGGGGTTATTTGAGTTGCTGTTGCCTTTCTGCCATCTCGAACCAGTCTGCCCATTCTCCTCTGACCTCAGACATAGACAAGGCTTTTTTGTCCACGCAAATGCTGCTGACTAGATATTTTCTCTTTTTCTGACCGTTCTCTGTAAACCCTAGAGATGGTTGTGCGTGAAAATTCCAGTAGATCAGCGGTTTCTGAAATACTCAGATTAGCCTGTCTGGCACCAACAACCATGCCACGTTCAAAGTCACTTAAATCCCCTTTCTTCCCCATTCTGATGCTTGGTTTGAACTTAAGCAAGTTGTCTTGACCATGTCTGCATGCCTAAATGCATTGAGTTGCTGCCATCTGATTGGCTGATTAGCTATTTGTATTAACAAGCAATTGAACAGGTGTAGCTAATAAAGTGGCCAGTTAGTGTGTGTATATATATATATATATATAGATATATAGATATATAGATATATATCTATCTATATATATATATATATATATATATATATATATATACACACACCATCACACTCCCAGCATCCTCCCAGCAACTCTTGTATGTTGCTTGTAGCCTGTAGCTCTTTCACTGAGCGGTGATCCGAGTAGGATCCAGCAATGATCTTCCCTCACTGACGCTACACTCTGAGAAGTAATTTCCAGGTGCACAGTGTCGGTTAGGGAGGGTGATTGCTGCACCTCACAAAACCTCATCGTCGCTTTGTGGAATAGTTGAGGTGTATGGACCTGTCAGGACTGACGCTGGCCCTGGAGCAATTGGTGGAGCAATATATAAGATCACACCTGGGAACTTTCTGGCTCCAGCTACCCGGACCCCCCCTCCTCTTGGTTTTCACTTATAAGTTTTCATTTATACCAAGGCTTAGAATTTACCTTGCTGTGCAGTTAAAAAAGCAGGGACTAATGGAACATCTTCACTAAAAGGAATGAGGAGCTCCTGTTTGGACTCGCAAACACTAGAGGAAATCTATTTAGATCCCCTCTAACAAAATAGTTAAAAACATTTCATGCCCCCAGCTGTCTTAGCCGTGAGATACAAGTCCTGATGGGCTCCAAAGCCTGTAAAGGGTGATCTTGCTAACCAAGATGGGGGGTGCAACTTTGCTTTTGGTGGGACAACTGATGTTCGTATCAACACAGTTCCAATTGTCAGACATCACCGCGGTTCCTAGTCGCTGTACAGTTCCACATCAGCCGTTTCTGCCCATACAGAGCCCCCATAGCCGGCTAGTCCATGAGAGTCTGGTTCCGACAGATTCATGGGGAAACTCCTTGCCTGTGCCCCACAATGAGCACAGGGTGACTTAGACATAAGAGGGGACTGGGCAGGCAGGCAAGGAGTCCATGAATCCATCAGTGCCCCCCTCCCAAACTCAAACCTACCCCCATGTGTCTTCAGGGGTTTACTATGACATGTTCATTTGTGGTTTTCAAACAGTGTGGAAGTGGCTAGTTAACATGATAGTGTATGAATAATTAACGTTTTGCTAATGGAAAGAATTCAATGTGTAGAAATTCTAGCAGATCTCTGTATGATGTCACAACTCCTGCCAGTGGATAACACCCAGAACATTTCCGTTTAAAACCTGTAAAAGGACCTTATGTCAGTTCATAAACATAAGAAACATATTTTCTGCTTATAACCATGAAATAGAAATGATTTTCCATTTTCAGAGAGTTATTTGTGGCAGATACAATAGAGATAAACAACTAGATTCTTATTTTGAAGCAAATTGTGGCAATTTATTATCATCAGTTATTTCATGGCGCCAGTAGTGTATCAAGAAACCACATGGCCCTGGTGCAAAAAATGCCCAGGGGTCACCTAACTTCAACAGCTGGTCTGTGCCCTTACAAGCACTGTGCGTCGGGAGCTTTATGAAATGGGTTTCCATGGCCAGGCAGGTGCACACAAGCCGAATATGCTCAATGCCAATTGTCGGCTGGAGTTGTGAAAAACACACTGCCATAGGACTCTGGAGCAGTGGAAATGTGTTCTCTGGCATGATGAATCATGTTGCACTGGAAGTCTGATGAACAAAGCTAGGTATAACAGATGCCCCGGATGCTACCTAATAGAATGCATAGAGCCTACTGTAGAGTTTTGAGGATAGATAATTGCTGGGGACTGTGTTTCAGGGTTTGGGCTTGGTTCTTTTGTTTTAATGAAGGGTAATGTTAATCCTACAGGATACTAAGACATTTTAGACAATTGTATGCTTCCAACTTTGCAGCTCCAGTTTGGAGAAGGCCGTTTCCTGTTCCAGCAACTGTGTCCCTGTGCACAAAGCAAGGTAAATAAAGACATGGTTTAACGTGTTTGACGTGGAGGAACTGGAGTGGCTGGACCTTATCCCCATTGTACATATTTGGGATGAATTGTAACACTGATTGTGAGCCATACCTTCTCACCCAACATCAGACATACTCCAAAATCTTGTGGAACATTTTCCCAGAATACTATAGCCCCAAAGTGGGGAAAAACTCTTTAGTGATGCGCATGGTTTTTGAATGGGATGTACAGCAAGCTCATATCTGGATGATGGTCAGGTCTCCACATGCTTTTGGTCATATAATGTATGATAGCATTTACTCCCCCCAAACGTGACATCACATTACATCAACCTCATTTTGTGTCTCTAAGTGGCTGAGACTAAACAATGAAGAAACATAGGTTGTATTACACAGTTTGTTCTCACTGTAAATAATAATGGCAGGCATTGCTAGGGGTAAAACAATGTGAAGGAAGGAAGCCCCAGATATATTTTTTTATATTCTCATGTTTATTGGTTTATATAAAACAGAAAAAAGGAGACTCAAAAAAGAATAAGGGAGAAAAAAGGGCAAGAGGGGAAATGTTGATGAAACCAGTTAGAGGCCACCAGACTGAGGGGTACTTCATAAGGCCTTAGAGGCCTGGATAGTTCTCAGTTGGCCTGGGGGGAGGCCACAGCAATATTATTTTTTTCTGAAAATATGTTCATAGAATGGATTTCAGAGCCTCAGTTGTCATGAAGGCATTCCAGTAAAACCATTCATTTCATGTTGAGCCCCTCGACCCTGAGTGGTGTGTACCATGTTTTTAATGAACTCAACCGTACCTAACCAATGTTGGAAGGAAGGCATGATATTTTGTTTCCAATACACTGGTATGTCATTCTTCGTGGCTTTTGGTAGGTGTATTATCAGGGATTTTTTCTACTTAGAGATAGAGTGCAGTGGAGTAAAATCCTGGTTGGCGAGTTATCTAAAGAGTCACCTACTTGTCGTACTACTGTCAGGACTGTCCTAAAATGGGGAAAGCAAGGGGCTGCCAAATTTGGATAAGATCTCCATGTGACGCCTGGCAGTAAGTATTAATACCTTGCGCCATTGGTTGTTAGAAAGGTGATCTTTAAGTCGCCTTCCCAAAGCCATAAGTAGAAATGTTTTGAGTCGGAGGCAGTAAGTAGAGTGTGTACCTGTGAGAGCAGATGTCATTGTGGGCCCTTTAACACACACAGCTCCTCATACGCAGTGGAAGTGGGGTGGGATGATGCCAGAGTGACTCTATTGGTTGCCGGCAGGGGCCTCTTCTGGCATCAACCAATGAAGGGCAGCTACCTAATAGAGTCGTTCTTATGGACCTTTAACTCCTGGCACGATCCTACTGATTCCCGTTAACCCCTGCGATTCTACGAAGACTTAAGGTAGGCTAGAGGCAGTGACTTGTATGGGGGGAAGGCACCAGGGAGATTAGCTAGGAAATATTTAGGAAGACGATTCTTTGTGTTCTTCTTCGTCTTCATGTACGTTTACCCGTCACCATATTAGTTCATTCGATATTCGTGTTCATTTTCATGTTCTCCCAAATACGAATGCGCAAGTCTAATTTTTATTATGTTTACTGTGCTCTGTACAGTGGAGGACTTTTGTCACTTTTCTGCTTACCATACGCATATAGAATTATCGTGTAGACATCAGTGTAAGATTCACTTGCAAGGGCCAAAACGTTCGCTATTTAGCACTCATGAGATCAAAACCGCTATATGCAGAATAGTGATATACCTTGTGTCTTTACATATCCCGAATATGTTCATATTGGAGTAAGTGTATTTTCACTTTGTTTGGGGGGGAGGGTTGTATCATTCCGGACAATGTTTAAACATTTCCGCTGTGTGTGTGTTTAGCTGTAACGTTCTTCTTTCTCATTCAATGTACCCATATTATAAATTGCCTTTTTTTCAGTACATGAATGACTTTCTTTAGATGCTATTATTTTGGTCATATCTTAAAATATTAAATATAGTAAAAAAAAAAAATTAAAAAGTACTTTTTCTGACTGCTATTTGACAAATCTTTTACTCATCTATAAAAGCTAATGAAAATAACCCTACTATTGTTGTGTCTGGTTTTTTTTTCACACAAATTGTACTTCAGGTAACTCTTTTCGTGCCAGGACTTTTGTGAGGATACAGCACTAATTTTAGGGCCTGCTCATAAAAAGAAACTTTTTAATTTTATATATAAACTTTTTAAGTTTTATATTTAAAAAAAAAAGAATCTCTCATAATTAAACTGGATCGCCAATTGACTCTGTCTTCATACTTGGCGAAGTGACATGGATGAAGCAGGAAGAAGTACCGGGCACTGTCCCCCGCCCTCCCATCAGTAAGGGGCAGATCCCGGGGCGGAAGCCGCTCTCCCCTCCCTCACTCGTCTCCTCCTCGCAGTTCCCGGCAGCGGAGGAGCCCCGAGCACAGGATACGCGAGAGCCGCAAACTGCGTGCCCTGACACTTTGGGCGGGAGAACGCGTTTCAAGAAGGCAGACACGGAGAGGGCGCGATACACCCAGGCCGGCGGCGGAGCGGAGAGACTAAAGCATCCGTGCGCTGGAAAACGGAAGCTGCGGTCACATAGGGAGGCGAGTCGTAGGTGAGGACACACGGTGTGTGTCGCAATAGTTCGAAGGCATCTTAAATCATGTTATTTGCGGCGGTAGGAGCTTTATAAACACCCAGTGCGAGCGTTTAATGGGGAAGCGAGTTAAAATCCACCGAGCGTGCGTCTTAGGTCTCTATACGTCTATAGGATGGGGTGGGGACACGGAAATGCCCGTTCCGTTAGCTGGTTTGAATGTGTTTGCGGTACTCCGGAAGATGCTTGTTTCCTTGACTCTTCTTCCGCTGTCTCCCGCGAGGGCCCCGTCCCCACCTCGCTCCCCTGCCTGCTGGCTGACCCAGGCCCTCTTGCTGTTGGGTAGGGGGCAGCCCCAGTCTCCGGCCCCTGACATGCTCTGGTAGGGAGGAGCTGCCTGTATGATATGACAGCAGCTGGTATACCTGTGTGCAAGCTAACAAAGCCATTAATAAATCAGTAGGAAAGGCTCAGAATTTGCTCCGCCGCCCGTCATTCAGTGGGGTCAATTTAAATAAAGAAGCAAATTCCAGGTGTTTTCCGTTCTTTGGCGCAGGAAAGATTTAATAAGTTATTGTGCTTTCGCTTTCAGTGAAGACTATGCTTGTGACACGCTGCGCTTAGTGTGTTGGTTTGTATCGCTGTTCAATGACTACGGTTGTTGGAATTGCGACATTTAATTATCATCTGGTTGTGGATCGATAGTCAAAGATAATGTAGCTGCAAAGGAGGTGGAGATGTGCTGCGTGCCTTTATACCCAGAGTCATTTTGTGTATTCACGCTTGACTTACTTGAGCTGGCGCAGGAATAGAGCTGCTAATTGCGTATTAATTACGCTGATGGGCAAAATCTTAGCGCTTTGGCTCATTTGTCTATACTTATCAAGTATAAGAGTAACAAAAAATGATAAATCAATGGAAAACTAATACTGTACACGGTAACTCTCTAGGTTGTTATAAAGTAAAATCCAAAGCGCCTTTCATGGCTTCTTTTACGTTGTAACACTTACGTTACTAGATATAGTGCGCAAATAAGTTGAATTTGTGCATTCTGTCTACAACGTGTTGCACATTAAACAAACCGGTCGAGCTTTATTTGATGTGAAGTAAGAAAAATCCTAATGTATTACTTTTGGCTTCCAGCTTTAAATGTGCTTTTTTTTCATTTTTTTTTGGTCTGTGGGTCTGGACTATGTAACTTTAGCATATCAGTGGAACAGTTTTAATACTGCATATCCTGTCACTTGTTTCCGGCTGTCATCTGGCTTCCCTTTTTTGCATCCTGCATGGGATATTTCGTCTTCCTTGGAGACAATATATCAGCTTGTTCTAAATCCAACAGCGTTGCCATCCACATATTCTACAGTCACTAGGGTTGCCTCTAAGCCATGCTGGCATTTTAGCATTCTTTAACCTTTTATCTTACCATTATTCCTGACAGAAGCTTTCACTTTGCCCATGGAAAAATAATATATTTTACATATAGTATTCCAGCATCTTGCTTTTGTGGGCTACATCTCATTACGCTCATCAGCTTGGCTGATGGTGATGGGAGTGGTAATCCACCAAAGCAGTTGCATAAGAAAAGCAAAAGGCATCAGCCTGTTCTATAAAAATAAATAAAATATGTGGGATATTTTTATGTGTTTGTAAATGTTATTGATTTTATTTATGGCTGTGCCATAATGTCTGATCCGCTGCATGACGGCAAGGATCAGCCGTTTCTGAAGCTCCTGTTCTCGATCTCTGAACAATCAGGAGCCCTCACTTTACATGAATGGAGCAACGCGTTAATTGAGAATGCAATGCATCCATTCATAAAGGAAGTCTTGTGTGACGTGGGGATCATGGATAGCGGTTCCCGAGGACTGCCTGAGTGTGAGGCAGTCCTCTGCACTACAAGTTCTTTATAACGTAGATTAAAACGTCTGGGTTATTCGCTAGTTGGGGAGCTAGTAG
This sequence comes from Spea bombifrons, assembly GCF_027358695.1. Lineage (NCBI taxonomy): Eukaryota > Metazoa > Chordata > Amphibia > Anura > Pelobatidae > Spea > Spea bombifrons. The sequence goes on from NC_071087.1 coordinate 62,469,882, forward strand.
GGAAGTTGTGGTTTCAGCTCCTTGACGTCACTGTACATTATGAAGAACTTGGTAAATCAGTAAGATTTCTCTAAAATCTTCACATCGTGTGTTACACAGGGCCAGCTCAGCCCTTCTAGCTGGAGGGACCTGCTATTGTTAGCCCTTTTAAAGGCAAATATATTTTAACCATATACAGGGAATGTGACATATTAGCTTTTAAACCTGTAGAGTTCATATGTGAGCATAAAGCTCTGAACATCATGTAGTATGTTACAGGGGTTTAATCCACCACTCCAACCACTCTTTCTAGATCTCTTGATTGCCAAATGCCATATTCTACACGCTATATCAGCTTCTGCAGTACAACATCTCCCATAATGGAAGACGTAGTCCTGCAACAGCTGGAGGGTCGGAGGTTGGGGACCCCAGCACTATATGGTCCACCTGACCATTACACCAACAGGAACTTTTATGACATTGCATTCTCAATACATAGACATTATTATGTAGCCCCCCTTTACAACTTCCATTCTTCTGGGAAGGCTTTCCACAAGACTTCAGAGTGTTTCTGTGGGAAGTTTTGCCCTTTCATCCAGTAGACCATTTGTGGGGTCAGGCACTGATGTTGGATGAGAAGTTCCGGCTCGCGATCTCCGCTCCAGTTCATCCCAAAGGCGTCTGATGGGGTTGAGGTCGAGGTTCTGTGCGGGCCAGTCAAGTTCTTCCACATCAACTCATCCTACCATGTCTTTATGGACCTTCATTTGTCCACTGCGGCACAGTCATGCTGGAATAGAAAAGGGCCTTCCCCAAACTGTTCTCACAAAGTTGGAAGCACAGCATTGTCCAGAATGTATTGGTATGCTGAAGCATTAAGATTTCCCTTCACTGTCTGAATTGTACACCAAAAAAGCTTTGTGTTCTTTGTCTTAAATTGTGTAGTGTCATTGTTGACTTTTGCACAGATATAACGTTTATATAACAAGTTTTTTTTTATTACAGGTTTGATTCCATCTAGAGTCTACATGATACTGTTCCATCTTGTTCAAATTACAGTGTTAACGAATTTGGATATTATCATTCACCAAAACATAAAAGAAAAAAGGGTACGTTTTCTCTGCTTCCATCATGTCTAACCCACTAAAGCAAGTGTTCAACAAGGACAGGACCTTCCGTCCAAAACGGAAATTTGAGCCTGGTACACAGCGCTTTGAACTGCATAAGAAAGCTCAAGCATCCCTCAATGCTGGACTTGATTTAAAGGTGGCTGTCCAGCTGCCACACGGGGAGGACCAGAATGATTGGGTGGCAGTCCATGTAGTTGACTTCTTTAACCGCATCAATCTGATCTATGGTACAATCAGTGATAGTTGCACAGAGCAATCTTGTCCTGTCATGTCTGGTGGTCCAAAGTATGAATACAGATGGCAAGACGATAACCGGTACCGAAAACCCACTGCTCTGTCTGCTCCGAAATACATGAATCTTCTGATGGACTGGATAGAAGTTCAAATAAACAACGAAGGAATATTCCCTACAAATGTTGGTGAGTTTTGGGGGGTTTTTTTGTACTACATTTTGTCCCACTGGAGGGGAAAATAATCCTGCTCTTTAAAACTTACTGTTTCTGCAGCCCCACTTGTTGGTTACCCTTCTGGATTTTTTTTTTTTTTTTTTTACTTTCTGACCTATTGTTGTCCTCTGCATGGGGTTGTCTAATTTTCATATCCTTTGTGACTTAAGTATTGATTAGAATTACGATTATCAAGCTTGGCATATGTTTATATTCAAAGAAATAGTTTACATGCAAACTAAATAAATTAACATTAAAAATCAGTTTTTTCCCCAATTGGTGTTGCTTGGTATTCCAGAACTAAATTGAATATATTTATAGCGAGCTTGTCTCAGTTACTTATTGGTCGTACCTTTATAAAATCTCTCTTAACCTAACAGGTACCCCCTTCCCAAAGAACTTCCTGCAGGTAGTGAAAAAGATTCTATCCAGGCTGTTCCGGGTATTTGTCCATGTCTACATTCACCATTTTGACAGAATCATCCAGATGGGAGCAGAGGCTCACGTGAACACCTGCTACAAGCATTTTTATTACTTTGTCACAGAATTTAATCTTATTGACACAAAGGAACTTGAGCCATTGGTGAGTATGCAATATATGGACAATAATGCATTACGTGGCAATCAGATCACTTGTTTCCTCCCCTGTAAAATTAAGTAATCTAGGTATAGTATTGACAGCATGAAGTGGTCAAATTCCAGGTGGCCACAAAATAATAATGGTCTGTAGACGTTTGGGATTAATTTAACTTTGCACAGACTGATTTTTGACGCGTTTTGGATAAATCTCGTTGCTTCTGTCAGAAGGCAATGCTATTTTAATCCTCTCTCTGATATGAAGAATGATCCTTGTGTTTACCCTCAAGTGCAGGGTTTGGTCGTGCTGACCTTGGAGGATGAATTTCAAAATTTGCTCCAGGTCATCGCCTGATCATAAATGTGTGTTTTTAATATAGCCCAGATTTAGGTATTATCTAGAATGTTTTAATTGAAAATAAACAATTGACCTATTTTTTCCCCCGCTATTAATCACCCTTTTGTGTTGTATTATTCACAGAAAGAAATGACATCGAAGATGTGCCACTGAGGTGGGATGTCCTTCCTCTCACTTAATGTTTGCCTGTGGAGCCTGTCGGTCAACTGCTGAATGTGTACCTGCCTGATGCCAGGAAGGTCACATGGGATAAGACACTTTGCGGTTTTTTCATAAGCATAGATGTTTTATTTTTAAAATGTATTTTTCGAATAGCTAGCACTTCATCCAAGCTGTGATACTTCTAGAAAAAACTTTTTTTTTTTCTATACTGTTTACAAAAATGTATCGGTTTCTAAATATATTTTTGTAACTTGGTAACCCCCATTGGTCTACTCTTCTATTTAGAGTATACTTTGCTTTACACTTATATTCATCCTTTTGAAATACTGTTTAATTCCTCTTTCTTGTATCTTTTATCTGGCACCTGAATTCCAGAAGTACTTCTTTCCAGTTCACTATGGTACATTCATTATAATACAGCCAGTGTTTGTGTTGGCAAAGAGGGTTAATGCACTGAAGAGCAACTTTACTCCTTTATTCGTGAGGTGGAATGTTTTAATCCCACCGACTTCACCATGGCTTGCGAAGTTCCAACGCCACCTAGTTCTTCCTGTGAGACGAACCCGTTAAAAAAATGAATGTTTAAACTTATGAGATTCAGTTTAAAGAGGTCTTAGATATTTGTGTAGGATTGGAGGAATGGCGTCGGATATTATAAAAAAAAAAAACTGATTGTATGCTCTGCAATTCATTTTATACCATCATCGGATGTTCACTAGAGAGTGGCCGTGGCAGCTCTGCATATAAGTTTGCTGCAGCATTTAACAAGCACCTTAAGCTTTGTTCCTAGTCATTTAGCACTGTACATCCAAGTGACCTGAGAGCTTCATGTAGGCTTTTCGTGCTGTTGTCACGGAAACCACACATACATGGCTTCATCTCTGACTGCTCCCTCCTTCCTCTTTTTTCCTAGTTTGTGATTGGAGGCACATTCCTCTGGATGGTTAGCTAATATGAGGTTTTGTAGGATTCTTTAGTCATCTTTACTGTCTTGCGGTGTTTATGGCAGATTAAAACTGCTTGTCATGGATCTCGGTTGTTTTATTTTTAAAGCTGTTGTACAGAAACTAAACAAAATACTATTTAAAAGCATCCCGAAGAGCGGTACGCCATTTTGCATTGCTTTTTATTCATGTGTCCGAATTCTTACAAAAATAGCTTGTACTTTTAAGGTCCTCGTGAAAGCTTGTAGGAGCAGTGAGAAACGATCACCAGCAGCGTGGGAATCCTTAGCTGAGAGAGTACCAGGCACTCCACAATGTCACGCGAATAACTTCCTTAAGTATCCCATCTCTGAAATAACATCCTTCCTATCCTTTTATTTAAAAAATCAGTTAAAGAAAAGGGTGCTGACGACTATTCCCTTAGATTTCATTGGGACAATTATACATTTATACTAATTTGTGGAAACAGCAAAACATTCTTGTGTTTAGATACTTTATCTGTGATTCATAAATGCTAGCGCATAGATTGAAAAAAAATGCATTTTCAAACGCAGAGCATCATTCCTTCCGATCCCTTAAAAACCTAACGATGTGCAATCCCTGTAACTACAGAACTGTTGTAATGCATTGAAAGTTATTACATTATATTAAAGCGATTTGCCTTTAATGGAACGTGGTTTAGCTCAAATGAGTTACTTTTTAAATCACGTGCTTGCAAATACAGTACATTTTATTGATGTCATACTAGCATTTCCTGGTCTTCTCACTTCATTTGTTGTGGCCTACAAATGTATATAAGATGTCTATAGTCTTGAATTAACTTGTGTATATATAGCTTGGAGAGCTAGTAAACAATAACATTTAGTCCAAGAATATATGCAGGCAAAATGCTTCCAAATCAAGTGCTGGGGAGCATACAAATGTGTTTGAACACCCGATCTGTAACTCTCCACCAGCTAAGGGTCTCCAACTACCAGAGCTTGGCCACAATCCACACCGGAAAGCTACCTATAGGCAGCTGGTATGTTTAATCACGTTCATATTATATACACATTCCCACGGACGTAAATCACACCACTGGCTTAGGCACGGTTATTACTTCATTGCACTCTTAATTAAAACCACTAATCCCATGCCTTTGTTTTTGAAGTGTAGCACAAAATGTTTACATAATAAATGTAAAAAATGTATGTATGAAATGATTCACTGTATGAGAAGTTCATGCACAATTAATAGACTTATGAATAGTTGTGTAAAATAGCTACATCATTCCCACTTTTTATGCCCGTTAGAAAGCTTGTTTAATTTATTTTTGTATTTTGTCCTTCTTATCTTAATATACTTCATGCAAAATATATATATTTCTATTTTCATACATAGAGAAAATAATTCAAGTGCCTATATTTTGTTTTCCTAGTCACATTTCTAAACTCGCATTGAATGTCATTGTTTACCTGCCTGGCTCACCTTTTTGTATGGAGAGTGTGTGTGTGTACCATGCACAATATGATACAATAAAACATCTTTTTCTGATCTGTTTTCTTCTTTATTTGGTTTATTTTTCCTGAAAGCACTCTTTACTGTTCATTTCACTGAAAGACAGGATCATCCAAGAAACTGCTTCTCTGCTTATTTATGGAAAATGGTCAAAACTGTTCCTATGTTCCAGTATGCAGGAGCTGAAGTTGGTGAACCTCTGCGCGATATGGGTAGGCAACCTCCGCTGCCGGCACTTCTATGGTGGAGCACCGGAAGGTTATGTCACGCCGGTGCTCCACCATAGAAGTTCCGGCAGCGGAGGTTGTCTACGCACAGACATCCACGGCTGCCGGAGAGGAGGATCCAGGTCCCCTGCAGTGCTGTGGGGATCTGGAGCCTAACCCTGCTGCTTACCCGCAGCAGGGCTAAATAAAAAAGAAAAAAAAAACACCCAACATGCTGTCCCGGGCGATACAAACTGCGCATCCCTGCGCTAAGCCCTAAAATGGAGGGGAAAAGTGCGGCCTATATTCGGGCCAATTTAGAATACAGCGTCATAAAAGTACCTGTCTGCGTAATGGTCAGGTGTCCCAATACTGTTGTCTATATAGCGTGTGTATATATTTTAGGACAACATAGAACAATAGAATTTGTTGGAAGACAACAACCATTCAGCCCAAATTAGTCTGCTCCTTATGTCCTGGTTTAAAGACTCAAACCTTGTTTAAAAATGTTTTTTCCTTTTTTAAGATAGTTTTCCTGTCATCCAGTGGCAGTACAAGTGGGTAGTAATCTTCCTCGGGACAAGTAGAATCTAAAGTGAATAAATAGTTAAAATGTACGCAGCCCCTCCTCCTTACCCATAAAAACCGGCACCTCTCCAAAGATGGCAGTTTTTTTCTTGTCCCTTTCAGGGACGGACGGTAGAATCTTCTGTTCCGGACGGACTTGCTGGTGAGGCGCACGGGTTGCTGCCTGGGGGTCCCTCTTCCTCCGATTGCTCCCCGGGTGGTGAGCAGAGAGAGGCTTTTCCTTCCGTAGCGGTTCGCGTTACGGAAGATGACTGTGATGCATCCTTTTGTATTTGGATGCGGGAGCATGCGCATTACTGTGGAACGCACGCCCGGGTGTCGTTGCGTTCCACTGAAGATCCGATCGCGCTACTGAGCATGCGCGAATCGGATCTTCCGGAGGGCGGCATTTTTGAATGCTATAAAAAGCGCTTTTTCCTGTCTGACTGCAGGGGCATTGCCAGTACAGGATTACCGTGTCACCAGCCCCCCCACACGGTTCAGAGGAGTTTAGGGTAAGATTTTTTTATCTTGGCTCTATACTTTCTCTGCCCTCGGATATCTGAAAAAAAAAAAAAAAAAAAAATATATATATTTTTTTTAACCTCTGTTTTCTCTTATCAGATGTCTAGCCCGGTTCCTACCGACATTCCGGAGAAAGATAAAAGGCCACCAGCTCCCAGGAAAGCTACTTCTAAATCCAAGCATATGGCTTGTTCAGAGTGTGCTACTCCTCTCCCGGATGGTTGTCGTAAGAAATTGTGTAATTCATGCTCAGCGGAACAACTTGCTACTGAAAAGCAAAAAGATTTGCATTCCTTCCTGGGTTGGTTCCAGGAGAACTTGGCCCAGACCTTTGAAGCTTTTCAACTTTCTGCTGCTCATTCCCAGGAAAAAAGGAAGGAAAGTTCGCATAAGCGCAAGAGGTCCAGATCATCATCTAGATCAGACCTTTCCTCCGGTGAAATCTCTCACTCATCTCTTTCTACTTCAAGTGATAGTTCAGAAGATGAGGTTTTTTTCCCTCCTCAGGAGCTTCGTAAGTTTTTTAAGGAGGTTTCACGTCTGTTGCTAGAGGAAGATTCAGAGAAGGTTAAAGGTTTTCCGGTTCTTCCGAAATTTACAGAGCTTATGGAAAGAGAATGGAAGCACCCGGGTAAAAGAGCCTTTATTTCAAAACAGTTCAGACAACTGTTTAAACTGCAAGGGGAAGACACGTGGGATGATCCCCCTAAAGTGGACTTCCAAATTGCACAACTTTCCAAAAAGACGACCATTCCAATCGGAGGGGTGTCAGGTCTTAAAGACCCCATGGATAGAAGGGCAGAAACTTCGTGCAGGCGCATATTTCAGGCTGCTGGTTCGCAGTGCAAGGCTACGATGGCCAGCGCGGCGGTGGCTAGAGCCCAGAATATTTGGATTCACGCCTTGGGAGAATGTCTCTCCGATGACTCAGATTCTGAGATTTCCAGACTCCTTAATAGGTTGAAGCTTTCCAATAGTTTTTTGTTGGATTCATCACAAGAATCTCTTAAATTATCGGCCAGAACTATGGGATTGTCCTCAGTGGCACGAAGAGCCCTGTGGTTACGATCCTGGACAGCGGATTCAGCATCCAAGGCCTCTTTATGTGATTTACCTTTTGAGAGGAAGAAGCTGTTTGGAGCTCCGCTAGAAGACCTGATCAGACAGATGTCGGATACCAAACGAGCTCTCCCTCAAGATAGAAGGCCCAAATGGAATCGTAAATACCCTTATCGGAATGCCAGACCGTTCCAGTCTTCCCGCTCTCAGAATTTTCGTCGTCCCTACGGAGATAGGAAATTCCAAGAACGTCCTGGTAAGCAAGAAAAGAGGAAGTTCTGACAGAGTAGGAGGAAGATTGCTATGGTTCAGAGACGCCTGGGAGCAGACCACTCAAAATTTTTGGATTCGGAAGATCATTGCGGAGGGATACAAAATCAAGTTTTTTCGACCTCCTTTGAGCCGTTTTCTCATCTCCTCCTATCCTGCGAGAAGCAAGAATGTAGCCCTGTTTTCAGCATGCCTTACGCTGCTACGGAAGGGAGTCATAGAGAAGGTCCCAGTTCGTCACAGATTCCAGGGTGTCTACTCTCGTCTCTTTCTGGTTCCAAAGCCGGACGGTTCCTTCCGTCCAGTTTTGGATCTAAAGAGGGTCAACAGTTGTATACGCTATCAACACTTCCGTATGGAGAACATCAAATCGGTCACTCAGATTCTTCAAAGAGGAGACTTTATGGTTACACTGGATTTAAAAGACGCCTATCTTCATGTGCCTATGGCCGAAGCGTCCAAAAAGTTCCTCAGGTTCTCGGTTCGAGTAAACAAGAGACTTTATCACTTTCAATTCACAGCCCTCCCATTCGGTCTTTCGTCGGCTCCAAGAGTTTTTACCAAGATCCTGTGCCCTTTGACAGCAAGCCTAAGGCTCCGGGGTGTCGCTCTCGTGCCATACTTGGACGACTGGCTCATCAAGGCCAACTCTACACAAAAACTTCTGGCAGACTTGGACACCACGGTTCATTTTCTAGAACAACATGGCTGGATCATCAACAAGGAGAAATCCAATCTCCTTCCCTCCACCAGGATCCAGTTCCTGGGGTTGATGGTGGACTCAGTTTCCCAGTGCATCTTCCTCCCGCAATCAAAGATCAGGAAGATACGACAGGAAATTTCCTTTCTTCAAAGGAATCCTACCGGCTCTGTCAGAAGGGCTATGAGTGTCCTGGGTGTTCTTACAGCGTCCATCCCTGCGGTCCATTGGGCAAAGTCTCAGCTGCGTCCCTTACAGTGGCAGATCCTTTCCAACTGGTCAAGAAGGGAAGAAGACTTAGACGCAATCTTCACAATATCACGCCAAGTTCTATCTCAGCTGAACTGGTGGAAGAAATCAACCCATCTTTCCGGGGGTGTCTCATTCCAACCCCGACATTGGATAACTTTAACCACAGATGCCTCCAGAATCGGCTGGGGGGCGCATTTAGGTTGCCTCTTCAGACAGGGACTTTGGTCTCCGGAAGATTCTCATCAGTCTTCAAATTACAGGGAATTAAAGGCGGTCCTTCTGGCCCTCATGGCTTTCAGGCCCCATGTGGAGGGTCGTTTTGTAAGAATCCAGTCGGACAACGCTACGACAGTGGCTTACATAAACAAGCAAGGAGGGACGCGATCGCAAAAGCTTCAGGTTCTGTGCTCTGTTTTAATGAAGTGGTCCCAACAACATCTGCAGGACATCTCGGCAACCCACATCAGAGGCTGCTACAATCTTATTGCAGACGACCTCAGCCGGGCAAAGTGGTCTCAGGCGGAATGGTCCCTGACCGCTCATACCTTCTCCATCTTGGTAGCAAGATTCGGCCTTCCAGAGATAGACTTGATGGCTACCAGAAAAAACAGGAAAGTGCCGGTTTTTGCATCCCTCAACAGGCTGGATTATCCTCAGGTTCTGGACGGTCTTTCAATTCAATGGAATTTCCATTTGGCCTACATATTTCCTCCGGTGGCCTTGATCCCGAGAATTCTCCAAAAGATTTGCTCAGACAGGGCCAGGGTCTTGGCCATCATGCCTTGCTGGCCAAGTCGAAGTTGGTTTGCCCTTCTCAGACAACTTACCTTGGCATCCTGGGAACTTCCGACGTCGGAGCCTTTGATGGACGACAGGGAGCTTCCTCCAGACCTCCTTCGGATGTTTCGGTTGACGGCCTGGCTTTTGCAAGGATGATTCTGCGGAACCAAGGTGTTGACGGTGACCTTTCTGATCTTCTGTTGAATTCTGTAAGACGCTCTACATCCAGGGTCTATTTTCGTGTTTGGAAAAAATTTCTTCTGTGGTGCTCTGCTCGAGGTTTGTCGGTCTTCCCTCAGAATGTCAGCTCTATTCTGCAGTTCTTGCAAGATGGTTTGGATTCAGGTCTCAGCGTTTCTACCTTAAAGGGTCAGGTCTCGGCACTTAACCATTTTTTTCTTTCAGACTTGGCCTCTCACCTTCTGGTGAGACGTTTCTTTAAAGCCGCAACTATTCGGCGTCCCCCGTCAAGGTCTCCTTTTCCTACCTGGGATCTTACTCTCGTCCTGCAGGCTCTTTGTTCGGCTCCTTTCGAACCATTGGAGGAAGTTTCATTGAAGATCCTGTCCCTCAAGACGATTTTTTTGGTGGCAATTACTTCAGCCAAGAGAGTGGGAGAACTTCAAGCCCTCTCGTCTTCGGCGGATTTCACTGTTTTCCATCAGGACAAGGTTGTGTTGCATTTAAAACCCTCGTTTCTTCCGAAAGTCATCTCCAGGGCGAGTATCAATCAACCATTGGTTCTTCCCTCGTTTTTTCCGTCTCCTTCCTCCCCGGACGAATGTAAATGGCATTCCTTGGATGTTAAAAGGGCTTTGGACATATATCTCAAGCGTACTTCATCCTTCCGTACCACCGACCACCTTTTTGTCAATTATTTTGGTCATTCGACTGGTAAGGCGGCTTCAAAGGCTACCATTTCCCGATGGCTTGTTGACACCATTCGTATGGCCTACCAGGCCAATGGCGAGTTGCTTAGATGTCCCGTCAAGGCTCACTCCACTAGAGCCATGTCTGCTTCTTGGGCTGAAAAGGCCTCGGCTTCTCCTGAAGAGATCTGCAAGGCGGCTTCCTGGTCCTCGTTTAATACATTTATACAACATTACCGGCTAGACGTCTTTTCCTCCTCTGCGGCGGATTTCGGGCGCAAGGTGCTTCGAGCTGTTGTCTCCTAGGCATTTTTCCCCCCCTTCTCCGGGATCTTGTTACATCCCACTTGTACTGCCACTGGATGACAGGAAAAACGGAAATTTTTTACTCACCGTAAATTCCTTTTTCCTTAGTCCAGTGGCAGTACGGATTTCCCTCCCTTCCTTGATAATAAACTTTATTTTTTGCATCCATTTCTGTGTTTCTTGTTACTAACTGCCATCTTTGGAGAGGTGCCGGTTTTTATGGGTAAGGAGGAGGGGCTGCGTACATTTTAACTATTTATTCACTTTAGATTCTACTTGTCCCGAGGAAGATTACTACCCACTTGTACTGCCACTGGACTAAGGAAAAAGGAATTTACGGTGAGTAAAAAATTTCCGTTTTTTCATTCTTTATCATTGCTTTATTTAGAACTTCCTAAATATTAAAAATACAGCTATACAAATGTTGTTAGCAAATAATAAGAGTATTTTACCAAATTTGTCTTTAGGAATAACCCCCCTGTAGTAGATGAACACTGGTGTTCCAAGTGTTCTAAATATTGACTGTGCCCGACAAGAGTTGTACAAAATAGTTTGAATGCCAGAGGTTGCACATGATTCAGCCTGATCACAGAATCCACATGGGTGCTGAAACATGATGACACTAGATGGAGTGCTTCCACAGCTTTACACATATTCCATGTCTTCCAAGAAGCAAATCTATATTGCTACGTGTTACTAAATCACATGGATAATAGATTATGGTTTAAGAAAACTTCAAACAAACTAATACAATTGTTATCAATTTCCCAGTTATTTCATTTCCTAGAAGGCTTACATGTGTCTGTTGTATTCTATGGAGTCTCTCAATAGAAATGTAATGTTTGGGTTACCTTGGCCCTCTCTTTTTGGAGGGGCAATCCCTTCTTGACACCTAAATCTCTGCCCAGCGTTCATATATGTATTATTAGGTATGGATATATCACAGTGTATATAGCTCTATTCACAATAAAATGTTTACAAATGGCAGGAAATATTCATAAATAGTGAATGAATGTCAAAAGCCTTTCCAACTACCTACAGCTAAACATCCTTACTGTATATACGCTACAGTGTAGCTTAAATTGTTGATGTATTTGTTATGACCTATTATTAAAAAGTGCATTTTTATTTGCAAAGAGTCTTGTGCTCTCTTGGCTTTTCAATGATCTTTGCCAGATTTTTTCTTTTCCACCACAGCTGCCAACATAGAGGCCCACATCCTGTAACCGCTGCTACTACTGTAGTGTTCAGCTGTGTTTGGAGGAGGCGCCTCAGCTGTTTGCCATGTGCATGTGACTTTTGAAGGCTTCTGGAAATCTGATTGGGTGCGAAGACTTTAAAAGATAATATCTCTTTATCCTTGCATGATCTTAACCGTGTTATGCAACAGATGTCAATTACATCACCCTGTTCTTTTTGGATGGTATTGCTTTTATTGTGTATCAATGCCTAACTTATATGATAACTGAAATTCTTTGTTTTTTATTTTTTTGCTGAGTTGCAGGATTTAACCCCATAAGTGCTGGGGCTCAGCATATGTTTTTCACCCATGGAGACGAGGATGCTTTTTGTAGTTTTGGTATAGTTAGATTTGGGCAAAATCTTATATAATTAGCTCACACTTTACCTGCCAATAGTAAAAGCAATGAACACTATATTTTCTTAAACTCCACCCCTTAGTAAATTTACTAATAACGTGATTGTGCATACATATAGATCCCACACTAAACCCAAATACGTTACAGTATATAAAATGGGGTCAAACTAAATACCCTAAATACCCTTTTTAAACCACTGGTAAACACACTGTTGCAGACTCCAGCCCCTGTGACCATCATCATTTTGGCTAATGTTTATGGGAGTTGTAGTCCACAAAGGTCCTTTTTTTGTGTGTAAATTAAAAAAATGTTTAATGTCATTCGTGTTTATGGTGCTTTTTAAATTGTCTTTTTTAAAATTTGATGGGAAGGGGGCCACATTTAAGGGCTTGGTTCCTGCAGGGAATCAGGAGAGATCAGCCAGTTGAGAGGGGGGGTGAGTGTCACAAGCCCACAACTCATGACAAAAACCCATGAGCCCAATTATTTGTATGTAAAATATAAAAAAAATGTTTTTTGAAATAAAATATTTTGTCATGTCTATTTTATCTTTTTGTTAAATTTTTTGTTTTGATGAAAGATATAGCATTGTGACTTCACAATCCTTGATTCCTTTAGGGCTCAGGATTTAGTTTTATTAGCATGTCAGCCAACTGATCCTACAACACATCAGCATGCTGGCACTTTTAGTTTAGTTTTTTAAAATGATTACCATGGTAGCGAGCAGCCATATATAGGATGGTTGGTTGGCCTTCAGTAATTAACTGTGAGCCACAACAATTTCGGCATTATGGTGATGTTGCTGTATGCAACCCACAAGGGTGTTTCTAAGAGAGATATAGCAACATGAAGTGAGTGGCAACATGATGCCCCTTCCCAACATGAGCTGCCACAAAGCATCTGCAGCCCCCTGATAGAGCAGCTCAATCTGCCAGCTGCATACTTCCATTCTGCACTGTATAGATACACTTTGAGTGAGACTATATGAAATTTGCAATTGACCAGAAAAAGAAATGAAACGTGTAATGACACTTACAGTGTTAGGCTGATGGAACTCACAGTGGGTCAATCAAAGCAACACTTACATACACGCTTATTCCCTGTAAGAATTGGGACAGACACTACTTCGACAAGAGCGTCAGATAAATCAGTAGGCAGAGCAGATTCTAATTCCCCCTTAACATGTCCATGACACAAGGTTGATAAAAAGGACACAGGATGCTAGCCACTTCGTCACGGAAAGCAATAACAGAGAACTAAAAAACTTTCTGTCCTGTAGTGCACTCCTGACCCATTGTTAGATTAACTAGATAAAGTGCTAGTAAAATGCCTGATCCCTGTTAACATGTGTCTTCCTCCTCTAAACCCTCAATAAAAACAATGTAAACAAATAGCACTGAAACATTAATTTATGTAACTAAAAAAAAATAGAAAATGGGCAGATGAGATTTTGTGGACCACAATTCAAATCATGCTCACCAAAACACATAAGTGGGTGCATCTCTGTGTAAAACGTGAGGACATGTTTACTTTCTACATAGGGTTTGTTTCTAAGGAGATTGTGTAACTTATCCCCATCTCATGTGCATATCATGTAATATTTTGTATACTCCCACCTCCATGGGCTGCTTGTTCTACCCAATGTACAGTACTGTGCAAAAGTTTTAGGCAAAAGTTTTAGGCATGTGTGAAAAAATGCTTTAAAGTAAGAATGCTTTCAAAAACAATAATGTTATATATAACTGTATTTTTATCATTCAACAAAGTGCAAAGTGAGCGACCAGAAGAAAATCTAAATCAAATCAATATTTGGTGTGACCACCCTTTGCCTTCAAAACAGTATCAATTATTCTGGGTACACTTGGATACAGTTTTTTGAAGTACCTTGGCAGGGACTTCAAACTAGAGCCCTGCGCGGGACTGCTTTTTCAAACCCGCTCCCGCAACGTGGGTGTTCCACTCCCGCCACATTTGTGGCCAATCAAGACCACCTCCTTACCTGACCTGCAGATTTCCCGCGCAGTCCCGCAAGGCTGCCCTCGAGTTGCTCCCCCACATCATCTCTTCTCTTGCTCCGCCCAGGAACAAGGCGGAGTCACGGGTACAGATACACTAGATATCCTTGAATAGCTTAACTTGTTCTTAGGAAAATTGTAATAACAAAACTACGAAAACCATCCCAGCCTCCCATCTACTATACCTGATGGGGCTTAATTTTATATTTGTGCTAATTAGTAAAAATAACAGGTGCACCGGTACCCGTTTTTGCACCTTTGGTGCACCGGCTTTTGAGGATACAACCTCCATCAACATGGTCATTGTTCTGGATGATGATTTATTTTCTGTTGGTGAGAGGGGGATTTAGAGTGGGGGGGTCAACTCTGACATAACAATCCCGGATCCCTGCATTGTAGCAGTTATCAAGTTGTTGTTTTTTTTTACCAGCATGCTAGCTAGTTGATCTCACAATATATCAACTGGCAGCATGCTGGCACTTTTATTTTAAAACTGTTACCATCAGGGGAGGGCTGGCAGCCTAAGGCCTGGGGGGCAAGTCAAGTGAAGTGGCTCCGCCCCCTCGCACTCACCTTTCACCCCTCACGCTGCTCCCATCACTATGCGGCCATCAGACTGCTGGACAACTTATCTAAACGGCCGCTGGGTGCTGATGCCACCGGCCGGAGCTACTTTAATCCTTTTTTTATTTATTTAATATGCCGGATCGGTATTAAAGTAACGCCGGCCGGCAGCATCAGCACCCAGCGGCCGTTTAGATTCGATTTCCAACAATCTGATGGCCGCATAGTGATGGGAGCATATGTGAGGGGTGAAAGGTGAGTGCGAGGGGGCAGAGCTTTCACCCCTCACGCTGCTCCCATCACTTGGCGGCCATCGTACCCAGCGGCCATTTAGATTAGATTTCGGGCGGCCTGGGGGGCAATTGCCCCCCCTGGTTACCATGGAAACAAGCAGTCATATTAGGTACCTGCTGAATGGACTGCCATTTTTATTCGTAAGGAAGAAGTGGATCAGTCTGTGACCCTGCATCCTGTATTGTAATTGTTTTGGGGGGGTTTCCTTCTTGATTTTGCTGTAAAATAATGATGTTACAACAACCTTTTGATATTAGAAGGTGACATATTCTGTACCTAGAATGCAAGTAGATTAAAGAGAGTACTGAGCCAGGCTTAAAAACAAGATCAAAAGGATACCTTTCTTTTCGCATGTCAAACATGTACATATTGCATCATATGACCAACTCTCCATACGTTGGTGTACTGCAGATGGAAATGTGTTTCAAGTATCAGTAGTCAACAGCGTGTGTTGAGGAATTTTACCTCAGATAAGAAAGCAGAGATAAAGTACGCTATGGCCAATACAGAGTAAATAACCGCTCTTCATTCCTTATTGTTATTATTTTTGAATTTGGTCAATTGAAATATTGTTCTGGAAACAATTATCCTTTGGTGGCACAATCTTAATATATATTTTTCTACAAAATCATGGTTATGTATTAAAAAACTAGAGTTTGGATAGTGGTCCCATCAGCAACCCATTGAGTGCTCCTGCCAATTGGGTTGTGTCCCTTATTGCTGTGGTGATAAGGCCACCTTTCGAACTTTACATCAAAACTGTTTTTTATATAATCCTCACATCCCTCATTAAAAAATGAGGTGACCCTTGTAAAATGTTAACCTGTTAGTAGTCCATCACCCAGGTTCTATTGTGGTCATTAGAAATGGTTCCAATAATGGCTCTTATGAACGTTATCATTTGCCTGGAGATATTCTGAATTAAGTCACCCCTTTTCTGGTTTTGAAGAATTTATTCTCACACTTTAATATGTATTATTTTTAATAAGGGTGTCATGGGTATTAAACTGTCCCTTTAAATATTAGCACAGCACCTGTTGAAGGACATGGTTTGCAATGTACTATTGCCACCTGCTCTGTTCTAATAAACATTTAAGGTTGTTATTACAAGCATTTTTCAATAACTATACTCAAAATTCTGCATACAGTTGCAATGAAGCTTAGTGCGTTCCTGCCAGTGGGGGCAGGAATATTGGAGAAAGTTGTTGGTGAGTGGATGTGGTTAAATGTTACTGTGTCCTTATGAAGAAATGTGTTGGTGAGTAGGTGTCCCTCATGCTGCCTATAACGGTTGCAGCAGAGGCCTCCATCGCAGCTCAACATGGCTAGCTTATGACGGATCTTCAGTAACCAGTCTTAGTACCAGGTGAGTCAGGCAGCTGCCTGGTGTGACTAGGTCGCCCCAGAATCTGCTTCAAATATGTGAGTTTGGTACCCGAGTATAAAAAAAAGCATGGTGCGTCCTGTGGGGTGACAAAGGGGCCTCTTGCCTGGGATGTTATTTTTTTTCTGTTGGTGAGGTCCCTTCAGATTCTTCCCGCCTTCTAGTTTAGTATGTCAGTATAATAATCCCGCTCTTGTTGACATAAGGTGTGTGTCAGTGCTAGTGAAGAACAATCTGTACTAGTCCAAGGTTTTAAAGAACAGATAAGCCAAACTCCCTTGTGCTGTGGGACAGATTGTGCTTCACTTGTGTATAAATTATAGTAAAAAAAAAAAATCAGAAGCTGTTAGTAACCTGTATGTTATTAGGAAGAGCCTGCATCACACTAATGAACTATTAAATATATAATAACATGCTTAATATTTAGCAATGGAACAAAGGTAGTTTCCAGGCTGTGCGTCCTTTAAGTGCCATGACTGGTGGACCGTCTGAGGGCATTTTCACACGCCAATAAAGAAAACGCACAAAATTTATTATTTAAAAAAAAAAATATATGTTTTGGCTGGAGGAAATAATTGGCCACGGTGGTCAAACTTGTAATACAACATGATACTCCATGTAGTTCGTTATGATGACCAACAAGCACTCCAAACAATATTATATGTATTAAGTGTATTACATCGATTAATATTAACCAAAACCACACATGCCTTAAGTGTGAATTTAAAATCACCCAAAGTATACCATTCAAATAAACGCTTTATAACCAAATCAACGCTGATAAAGACGGACACTGATGTCCCCCACTAGCACAGTGACTACTGAACCGCTACCTCTGGGGCAAAAAGTCCTTGTTTGTTTAGGGGACCACCTGTCTAGAGTGCCCCTTTAAAATCTAAAGAAGAAATCATGATACGTCTGTCCGTTTAATGTCCTATGAACACACAGTAGTCAGGTAGCTTAGTGAAATCTTCCGCAAAGTATCTTCTGTCATCATGCCTTTGCGGTTTAACTCTAGCCCAACCCCTACACATATCTCAGGAGTGTCCCAGGTAAATAACATGATTCAAAGAAACCAATAGCAAAACAGCGTGCGGTCAGACCAGCTTCTAAATAGGTCACATCAGCACGTGAAAACAGGTGACACGGCTCCTTTTAATCCCTTGTACAGGATCTTACACATTCTTCCCCGTTGTCACTCTGTTACAGCACGGGATTTTCATTGTAAACTCATCAGGTAACACTATCACATGCTCCGAATGATTCAACAGTGCAAAAGCACCAAAACACTTCTATGGCAGTAAGGGAATTAAAAAGATAATTGAGCTTTACATAAATATTATGTACGTATAGTTTTAAAGTGTGTGAAAGTATTATTAAACAAATATTTTTAATAAATTGGTTAGACATTGTGCTGATATTAATGATGTAATTATATTTTTATGTTATATTTTATATTATTTATATTATATTTTATTTATTAATAATACCTAATATTTTTATTAATTAATAATAAACAAATTGTATTAATTAATTGTTGCTGTAGAGATGACAGATACTAGTGTCATATAAATATAACTCTATGATTACTTTAAGGTACCCTGTACATTGCTCTTTACTAAAAAGCTATCCACAGAAACATAGAATCTGTCAGCAGACAAGAGCTATTCAGTCCATCTAATTTGCCCATTTTCCTTGGTGTCATCTTGAGCTCAGGATTGCTTTATGCTTATCCAATGCATGTTTAAAATGGCATACCTTATTATCCATTACCATTTCTGCTGGGAGGCTGTTCCATTTATCTACCACTTTCTCAGTAAAGTGCATTAATGCAGTGCAGTAAGGTAAACAATGCTTGGCCTGATAAGCAACCTCTCCTTACTGACATATTATGTATATGAGCAGCCTCCAGACTGTCATCTGTAAAAAAAAATCTTTGCAGAAACATTAAAGTCACATATTAGCTATTGTTTGTTTAACAAAGACAAGTTTAAGATTGTAAGCTTGCAAGCAGGGCTCTCTCCACTTAATGTATCGGTTTGTCTTAGTCTGTCAATTCTAGACTTGTCATACCCCTTGAATATATGTATTGTATTAAGCGCAGCGGAAATTGTTGGCGGTATATAAATAATAATAATAATAATAATAAAATTAGCAGGCTAGCACATAACAGCTATGTGCTATTACATGTAAATACTGTTTAGCCACTCTTCCCTAATCTTGGTGCACAAATGCTGAAATATTAAACTGTATCTATATAAACAACACAATTTTTACAAACATTTTTTGTAATATACAATGTAATAAGCAACTCGGTATTGGTGTGGAAAATTAGGCGTTCTTCTCTTTCTGGCTTCCTCTCCAAGGTAAGTGGTAGGTGAGTAAGTTTGTTTCCAAGTCTTCATTTCCCCAGGGCCATGATTTAAGCACTCTCAGTTAGCTGTGATACCAGAGTACATGACCAATGATGCGTTTTGGTTTAGTTCTCCTTTTTGAAGTAAGTCTGGTTTGGGAACCACTGCATTTCTTGGTGAAGGATGGAAACAATAACACCCCTCATGTCTCAGAAGCACAGATGCCCCTTGTCAACTCTTGGCACGTGTAGGGATTTTTATCTGCTGCTTAGTGTTAAAGACTGGCAGCTGGCACATTGTATCTGTATTCTGCATCATACAAAGCTCCTTTGTTACCATCCATCCTGCTCTTGTTACAACTGGAACATTCCCAATATAGGGCCCCTCCTGCTGATATTTGGTTTCTGAAGGATTACCCTCCCTCCCACAAATAGTCTTGTCTTAGTTCCAGTATTTTTGTAGCAATGACCAGGGAACAACCTGATTATTTGATTTTTAGATGTTTCGTTAGGTTCCCAAAGTGGATTTGCCATTGTACTAAACAAACTTAAGTATTGCTATCTGGGCAAATGTACGAGGTGATGTCGACCCACTAGGCACTTTCTGGGTGTTGCAGATGGCCAGTCTGGGCCTGTGTGTATGTGTGTGCTAGGACTCCACCTTATGCGTATGCCATTGGAGCTGCTTATTATCAGGATCTACATGATAATTCCTCCCCATAATTCGTATAAATGCAAAACATCTAGCGTTCAGCTAGCATACATGTAATTGACTGGTACTGCTCAGCTTCGTTTGACTTAAATTGCAGTGGATCAGAATGAAATGTTATGAAATGTTATGTCCTTTTCCTCCCAGAGCTGTACATAGCTGCAGAATATGAACTGATAATAATAATAATAATAATCACTCATTTAAGGAGAAAAGAAAAAATGCTCTGTCCGTCGCCCTTCCATACCAAGAAAGAATAACTCTGGAATAACTCAGAGCGAATGTTAATAGTTAATAAGTATACAAATAGTTAATAAAGAATTGTGCAAGTCTGTCTGTAGTGCCCTGGAATCTCTAGCTGGTGTGCTGCCAAATGCTTGGGAGCCGTTTCTCCATAAAGCGATGCTCTAATTCCACTGTCTGGTTATTATCATATTTCACCACCTGATGTAACAAACTAGAATGTGATATCTCCCTTTTTCTCACCCTAATCTGTGTCAAGCATGGACTGCCATAGGGCATGTAGGGCAATTAATAAACCCTTAGGTTGCCAGTTATGTACATTGGGGGAATTAATATAAAACTGCTTTTACTGCTGTGGTAAGGCTCAGCAAATGTGTAAGCGGGACTTTAAAAAAGAAAAGCATTACGTACACAGCTAGAACCCACAAAATGCATTTTTATATTTATTTATTTTTATTAACCCCTTAATGACAAAGCCCTTACATGTACGGGCTCAAAATGCATTGTTTTCTATGGGTTTAGGGACCGCCCATTGTCCTTAAGGGGTTAAAAAAGCAGACTGATGAGCTCTTGTAGTTTAGAGAACTGAAGGGTGACGGGGGCAATGGGAGTTATCGCCTTCAAAAGCTGATGGTGCAAATCTAAATACAGTTAAAAGCTTTATTAGTTACAAATAATATTTACGATGCCCTCAAACATATTTTCTGTTATATATATTTTGCTTATTTTCTTAATGGTGATGTGCCCAAAGGAACATCCAAATTGATAATTCAATACAGTGCAAGAGAATCAATATAGAGTTACAAAATAAGGTTTAGGTAACAGACAAGGTTATGATATTATGCTTGGTCTGGTTCCTGGTAAGTTGTTATGTAATAAAAAGCACCTAAACATAACCCCTGCAACACCTGAGTACTTTATGCAATGCAAGGGTTAAAGGCACATCCAATGTTTAGAACTATAGGAAATCCAAGGAGAAAAAGAACAAAGTAACCAAATATACTGTCTACCTCTTCATAATAGGCAGGCATTGTTCAGAAAATTTGTCCCATTTCATCATTTTGGCCAAAAACCATGTTGTGTGTGTGTGTGTGTGTAAGTACCTTACTGTGTGTGTGTGTGTGTGTGAGTATGTTAGTATGTGTGGAACTAGGTATATTAGTGTGTTGGTCTGGGTATATTAGTGTGTGGGTTTCGGTATATTATCATGAATGTGTGTGTGTCTGTGCATTATTTTAGTGTGTGGGAAGGCATGGGTATGTTAGCATATGCATGTGTCTCTAGGTATGTTAGCATATGTGAGTGGGTCTGGGTATGTTAGCATGTGTGTGTCTGGGTGTGTCAAAGTGTGTGTATAAGCGTGAGTGCCTAGACGTGATAGTGTGAGATAGTATGTGTTAGGGTGAGCTTGTGACATGCGCGTGTGAGTGTCTATGTGTGTTAGTATGAGTGCCTGGGTGTGAGTGCCCCTCCCGAGATCAGACTCTGGTAGGTATGAGGAGCTTGCTACCCAGCATTAGCAATGAGAGTGCATGCAGGGATAATCTCCCCATTACCCTCCTATAAAAGGGATTTATTGGATTTCTTAGACAACTATGTAAGAGTTATGTTACGTGTGCTCATCAGTATAATCTACCATTGGCATATTCATTTGATAGGAGCAAGCACATCGAGGGACCTATTTCATTTATGTCCTTGGAGTAAACAAACTTCTTTCAGTGCCTGCAACTCAGATTTTGCCTTGCTAAATGATCTCATTTATTGTGTGTATAGGGTGGCCGTTCAATCTTTGCAGACAGCCTGTGTGAGCAAGCACCATATACTGCCAAAGCAACCTCAGCTAGCAATAATGCCTTATTAGAGATTACTAGGCCACCTAAACTGTCCTATATGGTTCAATTGGAAAGAGACCTATCAACTAGCTTTAACATGGAGATTTGAAAGGCCAAGTTACCTAGGTGCACCAACTACTCACAAATAGCAAGTAGAGTTGATCCTCCTTTTATTATTTTGTTATTTTCAACAATATATAGTGTAAAACACTGGTCGTCAGCATGCATGATTAAGGTTTTACTAAATTCTCTGTGTGTTCATGTTCCTTCGTATTGGTGGGCAGGATACTTGGTGGTTGCTCTTCTTCAGCTCCTATTACACACCAAATATTCCAGGCACTCTCTGGACGTGGGCGACGTGTGAGGACGAGAGATTGTGCTAATACGATTGGGAAAGTGTTGCATGAAAAACATGAGGAGTACAGGTATAAACAAGCAAGACACGTAATAAAAAATAAGAAAGATCAAATAAAACAGTGAAGCATGGATACCTGAACAGGGGATGAGGAATAACTATGTATTACAAGTGGAACAATGCCCAGGATTATAGAGGAGAAAGAAAGTGAATAAATATGATGGTGTACTAAAGGTCTAATTTCTGACATTTTACTATTATATTTAAAATTTTTATGTTACAATGATGACAAATACAAAAAAAATAAAGTAATATTTTGTACACTTGAGGCTTGGTTTAGTGCTTCACAGAGATAGTTATATACTCACATGATGGTATGATGGGCACTAGGATTGTACACCATAGGTGACAATGGGTCATTTTGAATATCTTCTGCCAGCAATTACATCTTCATTGCTTACAGTGGGGTCCTTACATAGTTTTGTGTCCAAAGATTGTAAGCTTGTTTGGGTGGGACCTCCCTTAAGTGTTATTTCTGTAAGTTCATATTATTACTTTATGCACTACTTGTTATTTCATGTTTATCCGTTGTACAGTGCTGCTGAAGTTGATGGCATTCTATAAATCAATACATAATGATAATAAACAGAAACATGCCTAACCTAAAAAAAATCCCCCTGTGCCAGTTTCCTTCGTTTATGCCTGATGTGATTTTTGTCTCAATTTGTCTTCGGATCATGTTTGCTATCAACCTGCCCTGACCTTTTGGCACTGCTTGGAATGTTATTGGTCTACTGGTACTGCTTACTTGGCATATTCACTTTGCCAACACTGTAAGACATATATTTCCAGAGACTTTTGCTGTAGAAAAATAGCCTACAACTATTTGAGTATAAGACGATGGTTATTTTTCAGAGCATTTGCAAGCAAGCAAATACAGTACTTTTTTAATCATTCCTTTGGTTTGTCCTTTGATTTGGCCATATTGAATTATTAGTAGTTATAGGCTATCCTCCCCTCTCCCCTATGTGTCTGTGATTTTATTGTGGTGTAATTAATCCGTTGGTACATCCTTAACACGCAGCCATCTGTTATATCCAAGCTGACATCGGCGGCCACTTTCCATCTGTGTGCCAGTTTCTAAACTGCCTCTAAAAGGAGTTTACCAAGACAGTTCACCAAGGAGGTAGCAAGGAAGCACTTCTTCAATTGATACTCCATGTCCTATCTCCATGAACTATAATTTCTGCTTCTCTTCCACTCCCATCACATGATTCTCTAAGCACCATGTCCACAATCCTCTTGTTTTTATGCTCAATCTCCTCTATTATGAATAGAACATTTCTCTGTCTCCAGCTACCAGCACCATCACACTATATTTTTACTGCTCCCTCATCACTTTCTGCTCCCCTTCTCTCATCCCAGGTACTTTTCACTTTCACTAGCTCTCTCTCCCCCAACCCCCCCATTCTCATCAATCTCCCTGCTCCTACAAGTCTCATTCTTACCTTCGCTCACTCTCTCTTCTTCTAGCTTTAGCAGTTCCCCAAATCCTAGGCCTCCCTTATTACTTAGTACTTCTTTTCCTTCTACCACTCAATGTCCTAGAAACCACAATAATCTTATCCATTTCTTTGCCACTCCTCTTGCCATGCTTTTGACTATGCTCTCTGGAATGCATGTTCTGTGTGTAGCAAACAGCCATGCATGACCACTTCACCTCTAGTTCTCAATACTTTCTTGTTGTAGCTGACACCTAGCCAACACTGCTTTTCCCACTGTTCCCTCCTATGGCGGCCTCCACCTCATGCACTCAGACATTATGACGGAAAGGGTGGTGGCGTAGGCTTCCTGCTTGTCCGAACTTGCACTTTTTATCCTATTCTGTGTGCTCTATCACTCTGTTTCTCCTCATTTAAGGTTCATGCTATCCGGCAATTCAATCCCTTTACACATTGCTGTTGCATACAGGTATATATTCTACTTCTTTCTAAATGAATCCACGCTGAAACGTTGGGGGTAAGATCTCATAGGTATAGCCTATTTGCATTGTGCAGTGCGCTTTGATATAAAGTATGTATACTTATTTGTGGTGTAATCAGGGGCAGATCCAGAGCCTGACCACTAATGCACACACACATCCAGACACTCGCACTAACACACACATCAACACTCGCACCTAGACATGCAACACTAACGCACCTAGACACACGCTAACATATCCAAAATTATCAGGAACTACTGATCCTGAGCATGGTTTTCACTTACAGGTGTACCACCTGGAGGCACAATGGTCGCTAGGTCTTCCCATGTCCCTGTCCAACTTGTCGCCAGTTCCTGTCAGGCAATTATGGGTATTATATACCAGAACTGCTCCCAAGCTACCTTGCTGGAGCATTGTCCTTTCTGGCCCTGCAGTACTGTGAGATTGCTTGATCTGGTTTTGACCTGTTGCCTTGGTCTTTGACGATGTTCCTGTTTTTGCCCTTGCACCTCACCTTATTGTGATTATCTGGATTTCTGCCAGTCTTCCCAGACTCTGCTGTCATCTTCCAGTCTCCGCTCCCCTCTGCCAGTTTCCTCAGTCTGGCTGCTGCCAGTTCCACAGTCTGTTGGGTCCTTAGCTGGCCTCCCTTATACCTGTCATTGCCCCTTTAAATCCGTCATGAAAGCTGGTGCCAGACTTATCTTCCCCATCGCTATACTAACACCCTTTTCTTCTGTCAGTCTCTTCACTGTTTGCCTGTACACTTCAAAATTATTTTCAAAATCTTGACTTACTTTCAAAGCTCTTCATAACAGTTCACCTACTTACATTTCCTTGCTGGCACAGACACACTTTTTAGGGGGCAGAGATGGAACAGACAAGCTGTGTACGGGGCAGATGTGGAACAGGCAGGCTGTTTTGGGGGCACAGACATGCTGCTTGTGGGCAAAGGTGGCACAGACATGTTTGGGGGAACAGATAGCACAGACAAGCTGTTTGGGTGCAAAGGTGACAGTGTGGGACATGTCGCTTTTGAAGTTGGGGTGCCCCGGGCAATTTTTTGCACTGGGGCCCTGTGGTTTCTAGTTACGACCCTGATGTGGTGTGCGGGCATATGAGCTCGACCACACGATTACATATATGGAGCTGATGTCCAAATATTTCCAGGGTTGCTTTTCATTCCCAGTCTGGCCCTGCCTGTGCTCAGATTTCTAGTTCTCATATGTGCTAACAAGGTTTCTCAAGGGCTACCCCCCAGTATCTAAAATGCTCTTCCCCGGCTTATCCATCTTTGCCACTGACTTCAGCTCTTCAAAAAAAATCACTCAAGACCCATTTATTTTAGGACGTTTATGAACTTACACATTTACCCCTTTTGTCCACCTACCTTTAGCTCATATTTGCTAGTCCCTCTTCGGCTTTCATACTTATGCCCAACAATATTATTATTTTTTATCTAGTGTGGCTAGTCCATCAGTATGAGTGATACTTTTACCTCTCGTATAATATACTCTGTCTCCTTCTAGATTGTAAGCTTATTTGAGCAGGGCCCTCCTTACCTCTTGTTTCTGTAAGTCAAATTGTTATGTTATGCCCTACTTGTTAAGTCTCATTTACCCATTATACAGTGCTATATAAAACAATAATAATAAGATCTTAAAGAAGGCATGGGTTCTTCAGAATGCACGTTGGGGATATTAGGAAGTTACATTGTATGCTTTTCTGAATTAGGTGGGTTTTTAGTGTGCATTTAAGTTTAGAATAAGCAGGAGTATGATTAATCCTGGATATGCAAGAGGGAAGAGGTGATAATGTTAGAAGAGGGACACAAGTCGTGTGAAGGAAGAAGAGGGTGATTAGAACTGGAATGTAGTGGGGTGAAGTGTTAAGGTCTCTGTGGACAAGCTTCATGAGTTTTATTACAAAAATGATAGGCTAGAAAAGCAGTTTTTAATGGATCTAACATCAGTATTGTTTAAGATGATGCCCCATAAACCTCATAATTGACGCTTACAACGCAGCATGATTGTCCTGTGAAAAGAATCCTGCCAAAAGTAAGTCTAGTGACTCATAAAACACTTTTGTCATCTTTTATGATTACTTTAATTCTATGTTGTTTTGTATTGTATTGTATGTTACATTTTTAAAGGGACACTAGAGCCTCATTGCAAATCAACCTCTTAAAATTATTGCTGGATTTATATATTCTTATATTTTCTTTAAACATAAGTCTGGGTCTCTAAGAGAGCAGCTTACATTATTAACATGATAAATACAGGGCAAATCCAGATGACAAAAAGACCCTTTCATTTGGGGGTTTGGAGTCTCTTTGGTGGCTCTTCAACCTAATTTGAAGTTAATGAACACCTTAAGTCAGGAGTGTCCAACCTGCGGCCCTCCAGCTGCTGCATGACTACATCTCCCATACTCCTCAGCCTGCACCTTGGCTGAAAGAACATTATGGGAGATGTAGTCCTGCAGCAGCTGGAGGGCCGTAGGTTGGACACCCCTGCCTTAAGTGCACTCATATACCTAATCTAAAATATATATATTCCAATTGTTGTGCACAGCAGACATATACAAGTCAAAACAAAGCAAAGGTGTTATAGCTTAACATGCAGATACTAACATAAAAAAGTATCCTAGTACCTGGGAGGTTTGTATTTTGAGACGCGCATTGGTTTTAGGTAAAACTTTATCACAATCCTCCAAGCAGGTTTTATATTTAATATGTCCTATACCTGGGGACCAAATATAAAAGAGGAAGTCTCATGGAAACAAAATGACAAAATGTCAAAAGCTTGATTTTATTTAACTTTGTTTCAAAAACTTTACTTGCAGACATTGAAGCTGCCGTTGTCGTTCGTCGTGTGATAGGTTGGATGCACTTCCCTGCTCAAACACCACACTCAGCTTCTTGGTGATTCTTTATGGCAATGCTAATGAAGTCTTTTCCTCCTTTAGTCAGAGTGTCCAGCTGGGTGATTAACAATGCACCATTGTATCGTTTTCCACAGGCAATATGATAAGGAGTCTGGGTGTTTGTGTACTAGATTGGACTAAGATAAAAGAAACACTAATTATACAAATGGCTAATATACTGCTGTCTGAAAACACAGTAAGTTAACACCTAGAACTGTTTTTGGAGAAGGGGTTGTATAATGAAAGCTTCGTCACTTTCATCGGTTTCATTTTTATTCTTCCCTTTACATTTCAGCCTCATTTCTCATTCCTTATTCTTATTTGTTTCATTCTTCTTCTTTCCACTGATTTCATATGGCCTTGAATGGCATAAATACTGTGGGCATTTCTGTAGCCACATTTTCTAAATGCGTCACTCATTTTCCTTGTCTGCAGACACTTAAGCAAGTATACTGGTATGATAAGATATATATATAGGCATGTATAATGCATAACATTCTGCATTCCTTCTTTCTGTACGATTACTCTGATAGAAAACAGATGAGCCTTTTCAGAACTTTTGGCAAAATATATCTTTTATTTATATTAACACGTCGAAGCCAGATGAAAAACAACGACAGAAAAGCATTTTTCCAAGTCCCGCAAGCCAGGTCAGACCAGCTACACATAGGAGCCCATAGCCTAAACTAGACTAACAAATCCCATGCATCCTCTGTTTTTCTGTAGATTACTTGACCAGCATCTGGTAGATCTATCTGAATAGCACTGATCGGATGGTAGGTAAACGTCTACCTGAAGCTTCCAGGCATTCCAGATTATACTGTGTCTGGTTCAGGCCGGGACTGGCCATCGGGCACACCGGGCATTTGACCGGTGGGCCGGGCCGCGGCAGGGCCGGATTGACTTAGGGGCTGATGATGCTGCAGCTCCAGGCTCCTACCTTAAAATAGGCCCAGTCAGGACCGGACTGACTGGGCCTATGCGGCCTCATTAACGTAGGGCATAATGGGCACCTGCCCCTTAAGCCCGCCGCAACTGCGACCGGGTCCGCCACTCTAAGGGGCCGGGAAGCCCCCACCAGGGCCGGCTTTACGGGTGTGCGGCCGCACAGGGCTTAAATTAAAACATCTGGGTTTTTTATTTTTACTTTATTTAACATCCTCCATGTTAGATAAAGTTTTTGTTAACTTTATTTAACATGGAGGATGTTAAATAAAGTAAAAAAAAAACCCCGATGTTTTAAATAAAAATGGGCTGCTCTGGCTTAAATGCCCGGGCCTATTTTTTGTCCCAGTCCGGGCCTGGTCTGGTTGTTGGATAAGAATTTTTACAGAATGAGACGTTCTCAGGCATGTGATGAAAATGTCCGTGGTATAAGAACTGAAGCACAGGAGAAGACGTTCTTACGCCTATAAACGGCTAGAGCCAACACCTTTGCCTTTAGATCCATTTCAAATCTTTAGTACACTCTGTACGTTGTTTAAAATCTGCAGTTGGACTATAGTGCCAGAGTAGCAGCAATAGTGAATCTGTTTTAGCAATAACTAGCTGCTGCTTTCTCCTGTCGAAACAGATCTATATACGTGTTTGGCCACAGGCAAAAAAAGCAAGCTGTCACACACACACTGGTTAAGCAGGTACGTCACATTCAAAACTTTACATCATAGCTTTTACATTTTATTTACATTTATTTTGGAGGCTACTGCTGTACTACATGAACAATGGAGATATATGCTCTACATATAATTCTGTCAAAGTCTGTGTTTTACCACTTTTTCCGCAATTGAAGAATATTATTAAGTATCCAAAAAGAAAAAAAAACACAGGATTTACTACATGGTATACTGTACATTGTTGTAAAAGGATTTTGATCAAAGTGATTTTTTTTTGGTTTATGGGAACTACTTACAGTTTTTCTTTGCTTTCACTGAAGTGCATCTGCCACTTTCTATAAAGGAAAGCGTTTATGTCCCCGACAGCCTCACCAAAGAAGAATGCATATTAAAGTACTTCATGGGTTTTATATGCATTTCTTAAGATTAAAAAAAGGTAATAAAATAAAAGCACTTTCAGCAGAAGCTGCAGCTTCCCCCTCCTCTGGTGGAATCAGTGACAGGAAAGCAGTCCCATTGAAATCAAAGGAAGAGCTTCTCACAAATGTGCATGGGAGGGGGTCTAATTACCCCCTTAGGCAATGTTCGTTGAACCAGTACGTGAGCTGACCCACGGTAAGTATATGACATGTCAGGAGATGTGTTCGGCCCTGCATGGAAAATGACTATGGATGGGAAAAGGGGCAAATACATATGGGGGGAGTCTGCGGAATTTCTCCATGTATGTGCAAGGGGACACTGTCAATGTAAAGGGACCTCTAAGCTATCAGATGCATTAAAGTGCTTCATGAAGTAGCCAAAGCTCAGAGCAGCCCAGGGATAAATTGCCCACATAACTCCTATGGCAGCCCCCTACTTCCCAGGTGAATAGGCAGATGCCCTGGGAGTGACAAAGGGTCTCTGTATGTCAATGAAGATATTCCATCAAAAATCAGCTGTTTCCAGCTACAACATTAACAACATCTACCTTGTATTTCTGATCCATTTACTGTTTTTTTTTTAATTGACAAAATTAGCTTATTCCAAAACCTAGGACGTTTCTTAAGTGACCCCAAATTTTCCCCACTTGGTCACTGCAACCATCAGCGAGTCACTAAATGTATTGAAAGGGTTAGTACTTTGAAGTGTCTCAGATGAAGCTCATTTTGAGAGCTCCTGTGCATGTTTATTAAAGAATGACTCTTCACCAGATATTTTGGCAATTTTTGACTCAGCCTTTTTAAGAAGGATTATGAAATGTGATGTCAATCAAAATGGAAGAGACTGACAAAAGCAAACACGTTCTGAAACTGCCGAGCTACATTCCAGAAATGCGGATCACTCATCAAAAGCTGAGTATAGGTGTTCTAAAACCACATTACAATAGCAAGCCAAGTGAACAGTATTTCACAGGAAAAATAGAAATCTAATTGCTTCTGCAATTTTCCGGCTCCTTGAAGTACTTCCGCAAAAGGGCGGAGCCATGGCGCACATCACAGGGAGGCCTTGTCAACGGAGCTGATCCCAGAAGAAAGAAGATAGAGGAAAGAAGACAGAAGAAAAACAAGACGCAAGAAAATGAGTTGTGGGAAAGGAGACAGGGAAGCGGAAGTGGTAGGCGGAGAAGGAAGGAGACTGAGTCGTCAGGGGGGCAGGAGAAACAGTCACATTTCCAGGAGATTTGGGACCTCTGCTTTCCGTGTCCCCTTACAGCTATGTATGAGGGAAGTTCCTCACTCGCCTCACCCTTACTACAGCTCTGACACAGAACTTTAAAAGAGAGAGTGGATGGACACTTCAGCCATCATATGCATTTAAACATATGATACTTGAGTTGCCCCTTAAAAAGTCTCCCTTTGAAATTAATTTGCCTCTTTCCTTGACCATTCCAGCAGTGCTGCTTACAATTTAATTTTCATATGCAATTACTGACCAGGTGTGAGATCAGTAATTAGCTGCTGGATACTTAGTAGTTGTATGCTAATTATGGTGTTGTCACCTTTCCATGCTCCCTCTCCTCAAATCCCATTAAAACATCTGTGGTCAGGTACAAAATGTAGAAAATCACAATATGACCACACGGTTTGCTTCCTATAATGCCCATTACTGTTTCCATCCAGGAACAGCCTGATTGTGGTTCACTGTCCGATACTGTTGCAGACTGATCATCAGCTTGCTTGAAGAATATCCCATCTCAAGGAGGAGGACTAAGCAGTTCTCCCGGTCACCTCAGTCCTTTTGTAATATCCCTTTATACCTACCCACCCCCTGTGCCCAGGTGTAATTTCTTCCACAATAGCACTTATTTGTGCCACTTGAACTATATACTGTTTTTACCAGTGTCATGATTACTGTTGCTGCTTTGTACTATTTTTCACATCAATGAATGTTTGCTGGTGCTTTGCTGCGACACAGAACAATACTTACAAATGTATGAGAATGCCTTATGTACAATATGAACGTTCTACCTGTTTCTATTTCCACAGCGCAGTGTTCAGGATCCTTATAAAATCCTGCAGAAACATATTATGGCCTAGGTTGGCACATGATGACATACAGAGAAACTGGCCACTTTCCTTATTATTGTAATGTAAACATTGCATCATAACTCAAACAAAAGAATGTTCTTAACGTAGCAATTTCACTTTACACTGAAAAAAAGCTTCCTGTAGGAATGGCTTTTAGATACAATAACATTCAGGTAATATTAAGAATACTATTTGGGCTGTTAAAGGACAAACCTACATCTATTCTTGTGGGATTAATCATCAATTTGGGATTAATGTAAATCCTTGCAGGTTTTTGGTATAACCTCTGACTGTATGCTTTCAGTGCTCCATTTGTTGGTTTTCTGTCCAAACCAAATCGCCATTGGGTTTTGTCAGCACATTTAGTTTATTACCTGCCAAATATTCCCTGGGCTGCTTTATTACTGGACCATTTGGCCAGACAGGGCAAATGCAGTCAGCCCTCCCTTGTCTGCAATGTATTGGTTTTAGAATAATACGTAAATAATTATATATATATATATATGTAAAATATATACTTCATGGATTATTTATTAGTTTTTTGGTTATCATTTCTTATCATATCATATCATTGGTTATGAATTCTGTTGCGCTGTACAAAGGGTAGACAGGACATAACATGTAGTATATAACGTAACAATTAGACAGAAGCAACAGGTGAGGAGGTTACATTTTACCAGTATACTGACTACAAAACATAACATTCTTAGCTGGTTAATGTCAAATGGATTGAGTCCGAAAAACACTTACTGTCATGTGTGGCATGAGGCATTAACCCTAACGGTCACGCTATCACTGAGAACAGCCCCGCCAGCAGATTTTCATCTACGAACCCATCTAAAAACATTATTTGCCTTACAATGTCGCCGCGTTGTGTTTCATTTTATGTGATTACATTTGTATTTCTGCACGAGAGATCCCTTCCAAGAATGGAGTGAGTTAAAAGTCAGGATAGAAGGCGTTTAAAGCAAACAAGGAGGGCGCTTAGCTGGGACGCTTTCCAGGAAAAAGAAAAAAAAGAAAAAAGCTAAACTGATGACCTCGTGATGTAACATTGCCGTCTGTGATTAGGAACGGTATGTACAAAAGAGAAAGGGGCGGAACGTGCATTATAAACATTTCATGGAACATTCACTGTATTCCAGTGTCCCAGGAGGGGCGCCCCGCCTGAGGCTTTCTGTGTTTACATTCTAAGTGCTAATGTAAATGCAGCCACCATAGTCTCCTTCCTTCAAAAGTTTCAGATCTGTATATGGTATTGGTATGGGGGAAGGTGCTGCTTACACGCTCTGTCGTTGCGCAACATTAAATAATTCAAGCAAAACTTAGTTAAATCTAATAAGCCCTCATTGAGATCTGCTTTGGGCATTGAAAAAAATGGGGAGGTGAACTGTCATTGATAAAACAGATTCCCACATGGATTTACTGTGTGTTTCGACATCAAAAAGTTCTGAGAAATGCCGCAGATGTGTTTTTGCTAACGCCAATCGATAACTTTGCCAGAGTCCAGTATTATTTTTCCCGATTTGTGGATTTTGCGCCACTAGCAGCTTGTTTTTTTTTTCTTTCCCCTATTTTGTGTGTGCCGTATGTAGTTTCCAAAGAGCTTAAAGTTAAAGGGACATTCCAGCCATCACAAGCATGTTAATGCATATAACAACTGCGAGGTCCCTTTAAATTGTCTTGGTGTCCCCATTGCAAATGCCTGAGGGATTGTGCAGAATTCCTCCATATGCCTTTGCCCCTTCCCCCCACCCCCAGCTAATTGTCATGCAAGATATACGGCCCATGGAAGAAGAGGGCAACTACCATATATACAGTAATTATATATATATATATATATATATATTAATTTTAAAGAATGCATATTGAAGTTCTCACAGGGTACTTTAATATGCATACTTCTTTAGCGGGGCTGTCAGAGACAGTAAACTGTCTCTTTAAAAGAACTTTAGGCACAAAGTAGCCCCTGGCTAGGTCCATAAAGCAATTTAGAAAAGTACAGGAGGGTAGCTTATTTCAAAGCAGTGGTAATGTTAGAACAAGGAGCCATTACTAGAGGGTTTGGAGGGTTTAGATGCAACAGGAGATTATACTTAGCTGAGAGGGTGGTGGATAAGTGGAACAGCCTCCTAGCAGAATTGGTAGAGGTTTACATTGTGAAGGAATTTAAATTTACATGGCACATGCATACTTTAATAGGCAGTGAGTACGCATGCATGTGCAGCACTGCACCAAACATGTCTCACGCACTAGGCTATCGTATACAATAAAGTACATGTAATGGTTGGAGTGTTCCTTTAGTATATCAGTAGGAAGTGCTTTTACTGAACCAACAGCAGTGTCTCTGTCCTGGGTCTGGCCTATACAGCAAACAATGATCTAATATTACAAATACCGGTATATATGTATTTATTTTTTTATGTAAACATTGCATCATAACTCAAACAAAAGAATGTTCTTAATCTGGCAATTTAACTTTACACTGACCTAAGCTTCCTGTAGGAATGGCTTTTGGATACAATAACATTCAGGTAATATTAAGAATACTATTTGGGCTGTTAAAGGACAAACCTACATCTATTCTTGTGGGATTAATCATCAATTTGGGATTAATGTAAATCCTTGCAGGTTTTTGGTATAACCTCTGACTGTATGCTTTCAGTGCTCCATTTATTGGTCTTCTATCCAAACCTTTTATCGCCATTGGGTTTTGTCAGCACATTTAGTTTATTACCTGCCAAATATGCCTTGGGCTGCTTTATTACTGGACCTTTTGGCCAGACAGGGCAAATGTTGTCAGCCTTGCCTTGTCTGCATGAGAATAGAATTTATTGGTTTTAGAATAATACGTAAATAATCAGCTATGCATTGTAGCAATAAAAAAATCAGCAGCTTGCATAGCTGTCCACCCCAGCAGCTTGTATAGTTAAAACGACACACCAGCCATCATATCCGCGGTCCCTAAAATTTCATTGTGGTCAAATTTATGGGGGGGGGGCGTTTCTGCAAAATCCCCCATATGCATTTGCCCCCTTTCCCAGTTCCTTAGTTATTTGCTATGAAGGAGATTTTGGTTGTGCATGGGGGGGGGGTCTAACGCAAAGCGCTCCCATTGAGTTCACTAAAGAGCGTTTTCCTGCCATGGGTTGGCAGCCAATCAGTGGCACAAAACAGACCACGGAGGGGGTGTTCCTCCGCAGCTCCGACTCCCAAGATTCTACAAAAGGTGATTGTTTTCTCACCACATATTGAAGAAGGCATTTTAACCCTTTGGAACATCATGTCTTCTGTATGTTCATCACTGCTGACTACCTGATGGTCCCCGTTGCAGGGAACAACTCCTGGATACGACCGTATATTCAGAGAGAGAAAGAATTGACTTTTGTGTGCTATAACTCCCATCACGCTCAGCCAAAATGATGGTGAGCTTGGTGGGAGTTGCAGTCCACAAAAGCGGGTGCACCAGAGGCTTAAAAAAAAAAAAAAGCACGTTAGCAAGGAGCTGGGGAAGGGAAAGAGTGCAAATGCATACAGGGAATACTCTTAAATCTCTCTATGCATTTGCAAGGGAAAAATGAAAAAGTTAAATGGTCACTCGACATAATTTGCAATTTAATGCATATGATGCATACATTAATGCATATGATAGCTGCAAGGTCCCTTTAAATTTTTGTGGTGCTCCCCTTGCATTTAAACACTCTCCATCAGACTTGCACTATGTCTGTTCGGCCGAACGCATCTCCATACAAGTGATATACTTACTGCTAGTCATCTCCAATGCTTGCTCAGGGGAACACTGCGGGTGGGGGGTCCGTTCAGTTCAATGGGATTGCTTCTTCAAGCAGCCAAACAGTGGCAAGAATCATCAGACCATGGAAGAGGAGGGCAGCTGCACTTTCTACCCAAGGTAGGTTCCTTTATGTTTTGTTTTTTCTTTTTAGTACTTTTTAGTTAATATGCATTCTTGCCAGGGATGCTCAGCATATGATGGCTGGAGTGTCCCTTTAAAAATCCTACCGCCTGTCAATGATGTCCACCCACTTGTAATAGGTATTTATGATCTATGCTGGCACGCCTATGGCCCTGACCTCAATCAGACCAGGTTTTGTTGTTCTGTACAACACCTAGCTTGAAAGCCTAGTTCCATTACATATAAGGTTACCCAGAGATCTATGGAAAAAATAAATCATCTCACCTTAGTGATTTGAATTTGCTCCAATTTTTTTTCCTTGTGGGTTTTTAGAAATACCCATTTTATTCAAATGCCTTATTACACAATAACACAGCTGCATGTCAGCTTGGGCCAGTTAAAAAAAAAAAAGTTATTAAAATGGGCAGGATCCAGTCGGCATCCAATCCCATATAGAGAACCTCATCCACCCCTTGTTACGTACACACTAATCATGTGTATGTGGTAAGCGTGAGTGAATGGGCTCAGTCAAAGAGAAGGCTGGATAATCTCTACACCTTTATTTATTTATTTAAGACCAAATATTTATATGGGCCGAACATCTAAGGATATCTTGCAGCTCGCCAGAAACAAAATAGCTGAAAAGTGAAAACATTGTTTAAAGTATTTTTGCTTCCTTAGACGTTATGTAAAACATTTTAACAGCCAAACATGATGTTTGTTCCCTTTCGGTGGGGTAGTAATTCTTTGATTAGACTGCATACCTCTCTTTAGAGGTGACCATACCGCTTTTCTATCTATATGATAATGTGCATATAGTGACTGGCTTGTTTGCCAATAGGGCAATGCACCTTTGAAAATGTTGGACAGGCAACGCTGTCCCCATGAGATCTACCGCCCTAGTATTAGACAGCCTAGGCCAAAATACTCCTCTGATCACCCAACGTTCCATCCCCAGAATCCCCATTTATCTGTCCATTTCAATTGCACAGTGCCAAGTTGTACAGGTTAGCCCGCCTTACCCTAAAGAACCATCTTGCGGCAAACCAGTAGCACCGACAATTAATTTTAGCGCTCCCTGTGCCAGTCAAGGGAGATCAGAGGAGATCCCCAACCAGCCCATGATCCACACTGCCTACAAAAACAAAAACAGGACAGTGAGGCAGCTTTTCAGGAAAATCCCCCAAAATCAAAACTGTCCTGTGAAAACCACAGCTGTTGATCAGATGGCTTTACAATGCTCCAGTTTCCCACAGCAGAAACTTATTTTTTTTATAATATTGTTTTCAGTACTTTTCCACAAATAGATATGTAAAACTACAAGGGAAACATTCCGCTGCTGAGACAGTGTGCAGTTTGAATATCTATGTATATATACATCGGTAAACACGTTTGTACAGATTAGATGCAGAGAATGTTTTCCAGAAAACAGCCAGTTGACAATTGTACGCGCAGCAAAAAGGATTGTACTGATCTATAGTAGACAACTGTTGGCATTGCATACAACGCCTTGAACCTTGAAAGAGTCCTTTGAAAAGTAAGGCGCAATCTGCAGTGGAGGAGGAAGTTTTCTAAATGCCTGTTTTGCCAATGATAGAGATTAATGTAACAAAGCTTAAATCTGCAAGGTCCTGGGTGGCTTGATTTACACAGTTGGTGGCCCCACACATAGGGTTAATGACATATGGGCGAAGTATTTCTTCCGCGATCCCTCCATAAAACTAAAACTCATGCACATACAAACTTGCTCACGCTAACGCAATACACTTCTAAATATACACTATATATGCACACGCTCTCTTCTCTCCCTCTCTCTACTAACTATAGGGTCACCCCTCACTCTCTAAAACCATACACTACCACACAGATGCTGACACACAATCCTTATGTGAATACCATACACTAATACCCACCCACACACATGCTGACACCAAATACTAGCACATACACTAATACACACACACCCTAACACCATACAGTAAAACAGTCATGCATGCTCGCGCATACAAACATATACTCTTAGACTAACACCATACACCAACATATAAACTCTATCACCATCTATACCCACACTCATTCTAACACCATACACTTACACATACATACACACTCTCTCTCTTTCCCGTTATCTATGCAGCTCATACAGTACCCCTTCTTACTTCATGCTGAGCCTCATCTTAATACCATAGGGTCATGTAATGCACCCGGTATTGAGTGCCCCTGTCACACATTTAATAAAATGTGCATTCTGTGAACCCACTGCACTCCCTCCACCCATAAGAAGCTGGCATAAGGCCTGGGGATCAATTAACCCCTCTGTATGCCCCAGGCCAATCCATGCCGAACTTCAGACAAAACCACAGGCACTTAGTGGATGTAGGCAGGACATATCCTTTTTCCTCCCATTCTCCTGACCACATATCTCGTCTGCTTAGTAGGAAGTATATGCAAATACACCATATTTTAGTGTGTTATTTGCCTATGTGCTAATTAGAAAACTCGTAAAACTGAAGCAGGAGTTAGACAACACTGTGTTAACTTGCATATGCACTCAGCTGCATGAGCTACAAGTTTATAGCATAATGCAGTTGTACAGATGTCCCATGCTGTCAATCATAGTTGGCGTAGCAGACGGCACAGGCTATTGTATTAAATTAGAAGCCCGTTTCAGCAGGGCCAGTCCCACTTGTTTTATTCAGTCCAAATTATTATGTTCTGTTTATCCATTGCACAGGTCACCATGAGAAGTCATATGCTGGCACTATATCATTCAATAAATAATAAATGACTGCCAGTAATACCCTATTTTTATCTCATGGATAGCTATGCAAATGGAACCATTGTGATGGCTCAGTACTTATTATGGGTGGGGCAACGTGGATCTGTAATGTTTGATACAGAAAACTTCTGGAGAGCAAGGGCATGCCTAGAGGACTGATTCATTAAAGGGACGGTTAAGAAATGTTAAAACGCATTCTTCCAAAATAAAAGCTTTGCAGCTGCCCTTCTTCAATATGGCCCAGCTATTCTTGCCACTGATTTGCTGCTTAATTTCAATGAAAACTCTTTCCGCACATGCGTGTGACGGTCTGGATAGACACATCGCTGCAGCTGACTGGCAGTAAATATACAGCGTGCATGGACATGTGTTCAAGGGTAACACATCCCCTCCGCAGAAAATAGTTGGGGTTTGGGCAAAGGGGGAAGCGCGTATGGGAAGGTTCTGCAGAACCTCCCATGCATTTGCAAGGGAAACACAATGCAAATTTTAGGGGGCCACACCACTATTGAACCTATTAAAGTGTATATTATGGCTGGAGCATCTTTTTTAATTTAAAAAAAAATAATTCAGACTGTTCCTTTAAATTAGCTGTGTGTAAAACTATTTGTGAGTTTGGCCAGCAGACTTGGGTTCTTCATTCTTTAAGATAAGGGTTAATAAGTATTCAGCAGCTAAGGGACCTCTACCCTCCCCCACTGTATGTTAGCGTAAACAAGCCATTATACTAGCCACATCCCAGATCACCACTCTATTCATCTCTGTTTTTCTGTGTTCCAGTTTTAGCTGGAGCCGCTTAACCCCCCAGACATGCTGCCCCACTGACATTGTCTTGTATGAATTCCTGCACTGGTGCATTAAACACGACCAGGGGAAAAAGCAGTTTGCACATTTAGTAGAACATTTGTAACTTGTCTTCATAAGCCGTTTTCAGAGTAACACTAGGTTCTATTCGCTTCTACGCGTGTATAAAAAAAATTAGGGTTTTTTTTTATTTTATTTATTTTTTTAACCGCTATCTCATGTTATCTGATGCACAGGTTGGCGCATCTATACATACATTAAAGAAACGTTATGCGTATGTTCACTTTTGTTTTTAAACAAGACATCTAGTTATCCAATATCATATCTTACATTTGATAAATTCCAAAGGTGCTGAGGGGTCTGCTAGTGGAAACGTAAGGATTCTGGAGCATCTGAACGCTAAACCACGCTTAATGTGTCAGTAAACATCTAAAACATCTTTGGCCTTTTTGATAGAAGCCAAAATGTATTTTTCATTTCTTTTTGGAATTCTCAGAAATAATGTAGCTACTGAGATACACCTCGTTTTTTACAGATGTCCAACCAAAAGCTGATGGGCTGCCAATGCAGCCAATCACGGCAGGTGCTGATGGAGCAATCTTCTCTCGCTGCTCCAGAAGTTCGGATCCATTGATTTGGCTCACAAACTGTAGAAGGGATCTAGTTAAGATTCCCTCTGTGAACCTAGGTAAGAATTGTGTCTTCTGATCACCATGAGAAGTGTCTGGTAATGCCTAGAACACAACACTTTTCTAAATAAAGGTTTACTGTCAGTTTAATTCCCCTACATAGAGAATAGAGTTCAAGACCCTTTTGTATACTTGTATACCCAGCTGTGTGCGTGAATATATAATATATATATAGTGACGCTCCATTAATTCCCTTAGTGTCATATAATTGGGGCATGATAGACAGGGCAATTTAATGAGCCTGGTCCTGTGGCAGAGGGCATGTTGCAGCATGTATTTCAGATGCATGTTGTACTGTTTTTAGACGTTCCTCTTCTATATTGAAAACATAAAACTAACTTTTTTACCCCATACAGCTTAGAACAACCAGACAGGAATGCCGTCCAGCAGAGAAGGTGTTAATGTCTGATGGCGATGTGATGATTTTATCTATTGTCATCTGTTTATCTGTGTTGGGGACACAGACGTTAGGGACGCTGTGTCAGCTCTCCATCCCCTCCCTATTTTGGCAGAGAGTGTTCAATACTCTGTACAGGGGTGGAGAAAGTCTCTCTTATATCAAAGGCCACTGGCCTATAAAACTAAAATCAATTACAGGCCACAGGCATGCGAGAAAACAACAACAACAATTATTTTAATGTATTTTTCTTCGAGAGACATTGTAATATTTTAGCGCGATAGCTGAATGTTACGGCCTACAACCAATCTGTCTG
Source organism: Spea bombifrons (assembly GCF_027358695.1). Classification (NCBI taxonomy): domain Eukaryota; kingdom Metazoa; phylum Chordata; class Amphibia; order Anura; family Pelobatidae; genus Spea; species Spea bombifrons. Next base: position 62,509,782 of record NC_071087.1, read on the forward strand.
CTTCATACAACATTACTTTGTGATGTACAACTAATTACTCTTATCTATATTCTTGCAGCTTGAAAATTGTCTTGTATTTTTCTAACAGTCAACATGCGCCTGTACACACACACACACACATACACATACTTAAAGCGGTAGTTTTGCGCAGCCTCACCAACAAAGAATGCATATTAAAGTACTTTGTAAGTAGTTTAATATGCATTCTTTACCGTTTTTTTCTTTTTGTAAAAGCACATACTTGTAGGAGAAGCTGCAGTGCCAAGGTAGCAGTGTAAATGAAACACGACTCGTTCGTTTACACAACCACAGCCCTCGTTGTGGTTCATGTTATGCAGTTTTCTCTGTATTCTACAACACTGCAGAACCTCAATATAAATAATTTTTGTAGAAACCAATCATTTTTGCTTTCCTTAGCAAGTTTCCACAAAGGCAGCTTAAATGGCAACTCCCATGGAAAAATGTATTTTTTCAATCTGAGCATATAAAACTTGCTTTATACTGCAACACGGGTTACAATTAATGAAATAACCTTGTTTTATCTGCCCCCCCCCAATAAACTTTACTGTAGAATTGAAGGCTGCCATCGTCATGTGATAATTTAAGTGACCTGCTCTGCATAATTACAACACGGAGTTAATTCTTTATGGCTAAGCTAATGTGGTCCCTTCTTACATAGACGTTCATCGGTTAGAATGTCTGCCTATGTGATTAACAATGAGCCATTGTATTGTTTACCAGAGGCAATATGATAACGAGTCAGGGCGTTCCCCTTTGATTGGCCTAAAATAGCAGATCTGAAAAATGATATAATGCAAAAACTAGAACTATTAAAAATGTTACTTTGAATATTACTTTTAATATTTTTTTGGGTATGAGTTCCCCTGAAACAAAATTTTTGGACAACAACTTTAACTTTGGGTTAAAATGTGACCTGGTTTATTTTTTTTTTTTTTTTTTTTAAGGCTATGATTGCAACCCCACAGATAGGCTGATCACTGATTGGTCATATTTGTTTAGAAGATGCCTACAGAATTTGATGGCGCTATATAAAACAATAAATAATAATAATACAGTGGCAGAACTAGAGTCAAGGGGTCTAGTACTCCCAACTAACCTTCCATCGATATTTTTGTAGTATTCATTTCCCTCAGAATTTTGGGTGTTGCAGTGACAACAGTCCCAAGCTTCAGTTGAAACTTTTCAATGTGAAACAGCCTTGTAGATACCCCTCATATAACATGTCCTGTGAATTAACCTGGTCAGTGAGAAAAACCAGAAATGATAACATGTGTCCTCTCGTTGGGCTAACGGGCAACCAGAGATCCGGTATTTCTGGATGGCGTAGTAAGGGACAGGTCACAGATCTCTTTCCTTCTGCTCTCTGCGCACGTATCGTAGAGAAACATTGTGACCTGGAATCACATCACATCTGATGGACCTTGAGTGACTCCATTCTTAGTCCAAGATAGTCAGGGCCCTTAGGACACCTACTGTGTCTAATCTACAAGCCAACCATTGAGGATTTTGGCTGCGACAGAGTCTTTATAGGCCTTTGGGAAATTTCCTGAACATTGTAAACCCAAACTATACCCAAGATGTTAAGAGAAAGCGAAACACCACTAGAAGTACGGTAATACGACATTTTTGAAATCTTTGGTTTTTTGTGTTTGATGTACTCTCACAATTTTCGGTACAGTTTGGGTACTTTTTGAGTTTTGAGGAATTAACCATTATGATTAAGGGACATTATCTGTTCATTTCGTTAAAACAAATAACTAATTTAGATTTAACATTTGGATGGCTCTTAAGTCCAGCTGATTTCAACAATTCCCAAACAAACTCTTAGAAAAGTGTGATCAGACCAACTCAGAGAGAATTCTGAATAAATATATCAGAAAACATTGGGGAAAAATCACTCGGAATTGTGATTGCATCAATCTATAAACGGCTTGGGGGCGAAATGTTTACCGCATGTGACAATCGCACATAAAGCAAACGAGGGAACACAAAGGCAAGCAATCCACGGACCATAAATTGAAGGGCATCTGATGTAAATTTTCCACTCTTTGTGTCTACAGCCCTTACGTCCTCGTCCAAAGTGGTCTATTCAGAGAGTAGTGATTTAAGCTCTCACTTTGCTGGCAAGTTCTCCCATTGTGAATGACTGAGCTGGCCCTGCGTAATGCACAACTTAGCGGGCGAGGAGACGTTAAAGAAATGGCACTGATAAGACAATACATTGCACAGGGCTAGCCAAAGCGCTTCTTGTAGCTGACGCTTAATGGGGATGGTCCTTCTTCATGGAGCATGAAGTCAAGGTGCTGAACATAAGGCTCCCTTTACAGGATAGACCCCGATATGTAGTATTGCGTATGCATGCATAAGGGCTGTTAAGTGCGATCGGGGATATAATAATGCATCTGTTACTTTTAGGTATTGTCACTTTCTTAGTCGCTATGCATGCTGGCTTTACAGACTAAACGGCGGAACACTCCGGACCTTTCCCGTCAGCTCCAGCATTCTTTAGTACTGCATGCTGTGCCATGCACAATAACGCGCACACTCATGGAAGAAAGGAAATGAATGTTGTTGCAGGAGGTTGCATCATTCCCACAATACACGTCCCTGCCTCTAACCCTGCTAACTGAATAGGATATCATGAGGCAGAGAGAGAGCGCGCGGGGGGGGGGTATGGTAATAGTTATCTACATGCAGCAGCCTGTTAACCCCTTCGGCACCACAGAAAGAGGCTTCTGTTCCGGCGCCATAAAGGAGCACGCAGTGCTGAGGCAGAATTTCTAGAAGCGATACTTGACACCATCGTATCTCGCTCTGCGCTGGCTGCGTGATGCAATGTGTTTTGAAGCGAGGAAAGGGAGGAGCGTGTGCACAAGTTGGCTGGAACTGGTCTAGGAACAACAGGCAGACTGGGAGTCAGTGGGAGAGACAGGGGCAGTGATTAGCAGCACGTACAGAGGGGGAAGGCTCCTCCATCATGTGAGCGCCGAGCCCTGCCAGCTCCGAGCGCTGCATCTGCCGTCATGTGAGTGAGGGGCACGCCCCCTCTGGGACAGGCTATATAAGTGGCAGCGGCTGCGTGCACAGGCAGCCCTCTCATGTGAACAGCAGTAGGTGTCTCAGAGGCTGAGAGCAGTGTCACTGCAGAGCCCTCCAGGTAAGTAGTCCCGCCGATGGTGGGGGGTGCGTGTGCGAGAGACTAGAAGGTGGGCTTCCCTGCTGCTTCTTTTGAAGGTCTCTGTTCTGTCACCGGCCTGCAAAGCTTGTAATAGAAATGCATTAAAAAAAGACGTCACTGGCGCACGGTTAAGCTGCATTGGGTTTTCTGTTGGGGACAAAGGCTGTCTGTAGAGGCTTCCACTCATCCTGAAGAGAAGACGTGTTTTACCTGAGTGGACATGTGCATTTCTAAAGGGATCCAAGGATATATAAATGAGGAAAAAAAATACCACTTCTTCTAAAAGACTACTATTGTTACTCTATTTTTATTAACATTTCCAAAGGGACGCCATCAAATGAATCAACGCAGGCGATGCTGTTGCTAATAATTAAAAGTAGTGTTTTTAATATATATTTTTTTCATATTCATGGCATCTTGCGGATTGTAAGCTTGTTTTGGGTAGAGTCCACCTCGTCTTCTGTCTCTGTAAATCCAAATTGTTGTGTGATGCACAACTTATGTCTTGTTTATCGTTGTACAGCGCTGCAGAATATGATGGCGCTACATAAATCAATAAATATGAGTGTGCATCATGGGTTTTGTGGTTTGTCAGGCTTAGAAAGTAAAACTTTTTTAATTCTATAAAGAACATGTTAAGGCAGAGTTCCTGTTTGCCGTTGAACTACAAAGGTTAGGGTTGTAAAGGGCTACTGATGGAAGAATAGCCTAGAACAAGTGATCGCATTTGCAATTGATCCCTGCGTGTTTTTTTTAAAGGCTTTGCCTCTTCAGATGGCTTTGTCCGGGTTGAGTATTATACAGGGTGACGCTGTCACACCGTTCATTCCTTTGCAGATGCAGCGTATGAGGTCATTTTATTGTGGCTGTTGACTGCTGCTGGTTATGCGTTTCCTCCCTTTCTAATACCCAAGGATCTTTAACGTGTGTCCAGAAAGGAGATCTTTACAAAGCTGCCGAGCGCGTTTGCACAGAAACACAAAACTGATTTGATCTACCCTTTACTAAAATTTTAAATATTAACACCGAAGGGGTGGCGTCGTAGCCAAAAGGCCTTCCAGGTGCAGTTACGCCATCCTTGCGTGTGGGATTTCTTAATACCAATTTATTTCCCAAAGCGATAAGAAGAAGAAAAAAACATAACAGAAGAGCCCCTGTGCTTGAGCAAACTATAGCTTATGGTGAATAGGCTTTTGGATGAGACCAAAGGCTTCCTTCAATTTCCGATGGAAACTTCTGTGGATGTCTAACTTTATGGATTATGTGAAGTAGCCCTCTAAGACAGTATGGACGCATGTGCTCATTCTTGGACATTGGCACCTGGATGTGTTAAGCAGCCATTTTTTGTTTTCTTCTTTACCACTTCCTGCCAACATTCTTGCACTCATGCACATGGTTATATACCACATGACATTGACTTCCTTTTGGCCCACATCTGTCTCTTCAATGGGCGTTTTCTGGCATTGCTACACAGACAGCTATTCTGCACGTTTACATGAAACTTGTTTTGGTAACCTTGTATTACAAAGTGATACATCTTAGAGGAGAAATACTATTGTCTCAGAGATAGATTATCCCTTTTAAATATATATATATTTTGTTTGAAGGACAACCCCTCATCCCATAATGATGTAACTGGTAGAGTGAAGTGGTCTTTCCTTGGGTGCGTTTTTACAGGAACTCAAGTGTTTAGCACTAATTTAAAAAAAAAAAAAAGATAAATGTAACACAAAGCAATAAACACCACTTAAGAACTTCTGTAGGACCCTTGTTTTATTATCCTCTTGATCACTGCAGTAGCGTGAAGACCACTTTAATATTTCCCTGATGCCCTTGGTGCAACGACTTGGCCGTGTTGGGTCTCCTTAACAAAAAATATGGAGACTTAATTTTCCCCAAGCTTACGATACAACCACACAGCACATCAAGAATTAAAACATTTTACATGTCTCTACTTCTTCAGGAAGTATATCTCCAGATTGCATCAGAAAGTGCTTGAACATTTTCAAAGCCAAGAAATTGTGGTTCTTTCCACAGGAGAAGGTTAGTGACCAAGGTATAGGTCACTATGTGTCATGTATTTAAGTGGCAAAAATGTTTCATTGAGGGTTTTTTGTTTTTGTTTTTTTACATTAAGAAGCCACTACTAATTGTCATGGCCAGCTAGCCACAGTTGGCTATACTGAAACAGATTATAGAAAATACCAGTGTATTCTCCCAAAATGTATAGCTCTGCTTTATGAAAAGGGGATAATATCGTGATCTAATATAACTTTTAAAGGCCGTGGTTCTGTTTTTTTTTTTTGTTTGTTTAAACCTACAGAATCCTCAAGTTTAGTTTTACTTTCATATGACATACGCAGTTGCAATTGAAGGAGCAATGATTTGGTGACTTGAGGACTAAATAAATGTTGGCTATTAAGGTGTAAGGTTTTTGGATTTGTACCAGTGGACCATCTCTTTCTTACAAGCTAGTTTAAGTAAAATGACCCAAGAAATGTATTAATGTGTGTAATATTTGAAGCTGCCCCTCCTCCACTTCTCACACATTTCCAACTTAAAAAAAAAAAAGTACTTCACTCAAAGGGGAGGGCAAGACTTCTCCATGATATAGCATTTAACCCTTTGGGGCTAGCCAGTAAAGCACATGGCAAATGTAAAAGTTTTTGTGCACCATGACAGAATATGATGGCGCTATATGCTTCTAGCAGAGATGTTGCGTGAGCTGTTAATTCTTACTTTGGGTGACTTTAATAACAACAGAATGCTAAGCTATGTAACATGTATTTGGTCAAAAGTAACTGTGGCTAAAAACTTTCAATGTTCTCTTCTGCAGGGTCTCTTTCCAGCTATCTGGGATCTCGGCTCTCCCAAATTTTTTTCACTCATTCCCCCCCGCAAATTTTTCTGTTACCGTAATTTTGGTCTCTGATCAGAGATCTATCCTTTTTTTGCCTTTCATAAATTGGGATTATATTTTTATCATTGGCCAACATGGTTCAGAAGAAAAGTCCAGAGATAAAAGGATTTCACCGATCTTTTAAGGTGAGTAGAAAGTTGATATTGGCTTTGAGTGTTTGTGTGTGTATATTTATATATATTATAAGTCAAGCGTTCCTGCGTATGCAGGAGTAATATGCTAAAATAATATGTTCGACTTGTCTCGTGCTGGATCGGAAAACTACATTTTCCAAAAGGACAAATCTCCACTCCTCCCCGTAATCCTGCTTCCCCAGCACTTCAGGGTGATATGGCATCCCCGCCTGCAAAATCCCCTTTTGTGCTTGTTCTGTGTGTATTTTAATACTGCGTTAGTTCTCCGAGTGACGTGCATCCCGACCTCCCTCCTACAGTTTAAAATAAGACTTGTTGCCAGGCAGATCATGAGATCGGAGGAGGAGCTGTAAACAGAGGGCAGTTTTAATACAGTCTGTTGCGTACTCTAAATGCTACCGGGAAAATACTCAGCTGTCTTGGTGGCTTTTTTTTTTTTTTTTTTTTTTTTTTTTTTAACACCCACTATCTGTTACATAGAGACAAATAAATTATCCAAAATATATGTTCAATGACTTGCAAAATATCTCAGCAAACAAAAAAGCATCTGCTAAACTTGTTGAACGCTCTTTGGAATATATTGACTCTTGGAATTTATTAACTCTTTTGGAAACAGACTGTTTCTATGGTTTTTTTTTTTTTGTTGTTTTTTTTTATGTAAATATTCAGACCTTTACAATTCCTTGATCTCCTCTTAGATTCAGGATAGCTTTAAGCCTGTCCCACTCATGTTATAATTCCATTACTTTATTGGCCTCTACCGCTTCCAATGGAAAGATGTCCCAGTTGTCTACCACCATCAAAAGATCATTAAACCTTCCGCAGTCAGGCTGCCGTTTAATTGCCATAAGCTTCTATTTGCGGCCCTTTCAATAGGGAAATATTTACATACCCCATGTTAATTCAATCTCTACTTGGTAACTCTAGTTTTTGTATGCATTTGTAGCTTCTTGTTCATTCCTTGGGATTTAAGGCTTTTCTTTTAACATGTAAATAACAGAATCATTTCATGTCTCATTATCATTTTAGTTTCAATGATATTACTGCTACTGTTAACTCATCAACTGGACAGATGCATATTGTGTGATACACATGATGTGGACTTTGCTGTGCATGTATTTTAATGATCGCCATTACACAACAAATTGGAAAAAGAGGTCTTGAGAATATTCTTTATGCATAGTTTAATACTTGATTTTATGGACAGCACAAGTTTAAATATAGATTGAAAGTTGCAGTGCAATTCTAGTTGTTTGCTGCATTTACACTCGCATGGTTCAGCCAAGGCAAGCAATTTTGCTCTATTGCCAGTCAGATGCACAGACCAAGCCAAGAACATGTACAAGGTTTGGTTATCTCAATTACATAATAATTAACGGGTCTACCTTTAGACGGTGTGGAACTCCCATGAAGTTACGGACTATAGATGCTGCAGTCCAGCTTGTTAAATGGTTGATTACGTTTTAAAAGGTCCCACCGGAAATTGTAACTTTTCTTTAATTTTGTTATTATTTAGGGTCAAAACCCATTTGAGATGGTGGATTATGGGATGGGATCCAGAGACATGGACAATGTGTTTAATTTTGACTGTCCCACACGTCCAGGTAAATAAACGTAACTTGCTTTTTAAAAAGTATGTAATGCATGTTGCTGAACCCTGAATCTTGCCCTTGTGTGTTGGCGGGAGCCATAACTTGCTTTTAAGGAGAAAATGCCTGTTCAATGATAAGAGAAAGAAGTGCCTTATTCCTAAGTGATCAAGCCATTTATCCACAAAATACATTACTATTCTTACATTCCTTGTCCTCAGACATGCCATCCAGTGACCCCATTGATATTCCCGATGCCAAGAAAAGAACAAAGAAGAAAAAACGATGCAGGGCAACAGATAGCTTCAGCGGACGCTTTGAAGGTGTGTCATCTCATTGGTGTCTTGCTCTTCCTTTTTGTGTGGTTTTTTTTTTTTTTGGGCCAAGTAAAATAATTTGGGCCCTTACAACTATTTGTCGCTGAAGATAGCCTTATAATTTTTACATTTTCAGTTCTCCTACCCATACTTTTCTCCCCTAATCAACTAAGCTTGTTTTGTATTTTTTTTTTTTTTTTTTTTTTTTTTTTTTTAAACTTAAGGCTAAAACTACAGTCTTTAGAGAGCATGAAAGTATTTGATGCTGGTCTTCTCTGTGCATGTACCCTGACATGCCTATCAGTCATTGTATTTCTTGATTTAGTGTTCTGATGTTGCCTGTCTCTGTTTTCTGCAGATATGTACCAACTGCAAGATGAAGTTCTTGGTGAGGGAGCGTATGCTAAAGTTCAAAGCTGTATTAACCTCATCACCAACAAAGAATACGCAGTTAAGGTGAGAGATAATTGCTTTATGATGAGTGATGGCAATACAAAATAAAAGGACAGGGCTTGGCCTAGTTTGTGTTACAGAAGACCTAACTTTTTAAAAAAAAAAAAAAAATTATATATATGTATTTAAATAAATTTAGTTAAAATAAGAAACCATTAGCAGCTGCAGAGATGTCGCATACTAGAGCAAATTGTTATGCTCCGCACGTTTTGTGGTTAAGATTTAGCTGAATAATTTTAAAATTTGGACCTTTCAGATAATTGAGAAGAGACCAGGCCACAGTCGAAACAGAGTGTTTAGGGAAGTGGAAATGCTGTACCAGTGTCAGGGGCACAGGTGAGTAAGCACATCCAACATTGCAAATGCCTTACAAGAAGGCTTGTTAAGTCGACCTGACATTATATAGATTCTGTGGTAGCAAGTGTATGTTCACTGGGTATTTCCAGTATGGCTACCTGGGTGATATGTATGCCATGCACACTCACGCAGAATGCCTTCTGTTTGATCTGAATGCTGCATAGTAAATTGTTCTCACAGCATTCTGTGACATAGTGGAGAGGTTTGTGGCCAAATGTGCCATTATTTCCTATTGATTTGTATGTGTTGTCATGCTAGTCTCTAACTGTAATATTATGCCCTTCAGCAATGTTTTGGAACTGATTGAGTTCTTTGAAGAAGAGGATAAATTCTACTTGGTTTTTGAGAAGATGTGTGGTGGTAAGTTTTTATACTATTTCTCCTAAATGCATAAGATTGCCTTTGTTTATATATATATATATATATATATATATATTTATTTATTCCCACCAGTAAGTAGTCTAGAAGTAACAAACACTTTTACTACTACTGTGGGGGGGGGTATTGCATTGATTTATAGGTCATATATGATCCTCTGAGATCTGGGAAGTGTTAGGAAGAATCTGTTTAAACCTCTATTTCTAACGCCATATGAAACCGTTTACCCACAGGCTCCATATTGAATCACATTCACCGTCGTAGGCATTTCAACGAGAGGGAGGCCAGTTTTGTGGTACGAGATATTGCCGGAGCCCTTGACTATTTGCACAACAAAGGTATGGTTCTTCTAAGCTTTGGTTGGGTGTGTTGAAATGGGGGTTAATGGGGCCTTACTACCGTGGTACAAGTACCCTTTAGAGACCTGTAAGCGAGAGTCGGAGTATCTTTGACATCTATTTAATCCAGTCCAAAGATGCACTCGTAGGTACTAATGCTGCCTCTTCCTCTTATTTTTTAATTTTTGGCAGGTATAGCACACAGAGACCTGAAACCAGAAAACATCCTTTGTGAAAGTCCACACCAAGTAAGTCACCATGTAATGTTTCAGGAAAATAATCAAGGGGTTGTAGTACCTCTTTGTTAATAGTACATAACTTATATTTGTTTACAGTTAAACCCATTTGCAAGTGACGTTCGGTCTGTTCACACATATAGCATCTCTTTCTAGGTATCCCCGGTGAAGATTTGTGATTTTGACCTTGGCAGTGGGATAAAACTGAACAGTGACTGCTCCCCAATATCCACTCCAGAACTGCTCACTCCGGTAAGTGAGGACTGGGTTTACCTTGTAAATGGTGGTGGTGGTGGAGGGAATTGTCAAATTGTGTTTTTTTTAAAAAAAAAGATAAGGCAGATATTCAACAGTTCACTTGCTTGGAGCACTGAGTTTTTTGCCTTTTCCTTTCAGTGTGGCTCTGCTGAATACATGGCACCAGAAGTGGTAGAGGCTTTTAATGAGGAGGCTTCCATTTACGACAAGCGATGTGACTTATGGAGCTTGGGGGTGATCTTGTATATCATGTTAAGTGGATACCCTCCATTTGTGGGGCATTGCGGAAGTGACTGTGGATGGGACCGGGGTGAAGCCTGCCCTACCTGCCAGGTAATTCTTGTCTTGTCTACTTTTCTTATCCCATAACTTCCATGTGTTTATTGCTGCTTCTGGATCTTTATTTTTCACTTTTTTTAAATTTTATTTTCTTGTTTCCTTCATTAATCATCTTGTATTTTCATCCATAGAATATGCTGTTTGTCAGTATCCAGGAAGGAAAGTACGAGTTTCCAGAAAAGGACTGGGCTCATATCTCTTCTGGAGCTAAAGATCTGATCTCCAAACTGCTGCTTCGAGATGCTAAGAAGAGACTGAGTGCAGCTCAGGTTTTGCAGCATCCTTGGGTGCAGGGGGTAGGTCTATTTGTCGCCTTGTTTCTAAAAGAGAAAAGTTATAGTAAACCAGAATTATTATTACAGCCTGTGATTAAGAGCTTGCAACGTTTTTGTAAGTTGTTCATTGGTGACATGTTTTCTTCTTAATTACAGCGTGCACCTGAAAATACACTCCCCACTCCGATTATCCTACAGAGGTAAGCTTTGGTCCTTTTTGTTTTTTTATTTTTATTGTCACATTGGTTTAAATAACTGAGACCATTATGAGTTTGAATACCATTTTGATTCTTAGTTCCTTGTCTCCCTTTCATGCAGGAACAGTAGTGCCAAAGACCTGACTTCATTTGCAGCTGAAGCCATCGCAATGAACCGTCAGTTGATGGAGCGAGAGGAGGAAGAGGAAGGAGTGGACTCTTCAGCATCCTCATGTCCCATCGTTGTCAAAGCTACCTCTTGCTCCATGCGGCTTTCCCCTCCTTCTGAATCCAAGCTGGCCAAGAGGAGGCAGCAGGGTAGTAAAGTGGGCATCTCTCCTCCTAGCTTGGCATCACTTATAATTGCCAATGACTGAGGAAATGGCCCATCTTTCCATTCCTGTGGTGGTTGCATGTGAGCTTGTGACGGGTAACAACTGGCTGTCACTATAGGATGGCCTCCTTCTCTACACTGTGCTTGTTTCATCATGAAAAATTTCAGCACCCTGTTTATTTAAGGCATTTTATTGGGATTACCAGGGGTTCTGTCTTTAGATGGTGCAAATCTTCTTTTTTTTTTTTTTTTTTTTTTTTTGTGGAAAATCAACATTCTGATTTTAATGTTTGTCACATGGTCACGTTTATCTTCAGTGCATTGCAATAATCCTCTTTACATAAGATGTTTGAGATTTAAAAGCTCCGCACCATAAAAATCCACAGTAGCAGCTTCTACTGCCTTGCTTCCCACCAGTGTTGCAAGGATTTACAGCAGCATGGCAGAAGGGCTGCTTCTGTACCCTGGGTGTTTTATCAACATCTTATGAGTTGACTAAATAAATTATCTATAATGCGTAAGGGGGCACAGTGGTATATGAAGGTTAATATGTCAATCTAATTATATTTTTGATAATATCTCTATTATACAGGCTTTTCTTGGCTAATGTCAAACGTCACACAATTTATCCACCCAAAAGGGCACTTTGCTTCCCTTATTGTGGGAAATGTTGTTGTTGTTGTATTATAATGAACCAACTGGAAAGTTCAAAACACTTGTCTAAGCCAAAACAAACAGCCATCTCCTATGGTTCCTTTTGTGACTGAAGTCACAGAAGGGCCTATGTGCCTTTCATTAGCCAGCATTAAGTCCTGTAGAATGTTGGTGTTATCCTTTGTTTGTCTTTCTTTAAAAGACCCATCTTTATACACACGTGTATATATTTCTCTTTTTCAATCCAGTAACTGATTTCAATTGGCTGGCTTCCAATTTTCTATTTGCTGGAGTTTAATGGCTCCCCTCATCTCTGTTAACAGACTTAAAGGAATCCAAAGCCTTCTAAAAACAGCTTTAAGTTTCAACTTTCAATCTCAATTTTTTCTCTTTTTTTTCACCAAAGGATAATTTATATTATTCAGTTCTAGCAAACTGTGAATCATGCTACTCCTTCATTAGTGGCTTTTGTGTGACTGGAGGGGGACGATATGGCAAAAGCTGAAGCTGAGATGTAGCACATGAGACGTTGTTTTAAGATGCAGCTACTGATTTTTATTTTTTTATTTTTTTTTTTCCCGCTCATACATCAGGGGAATAGGAAATTTGGATTCAGGAATTTACCGAATCTATTTAAACTGTGTGACATATGTGTCATTGACCTAGAATGTTAATGTTAGGGTGACCACAGCAACTGTTTTCTTTATAGAGTTCTTACCTGCAGAATGGGGGACGAATAGTTTCCCTAAATAAAATGCTGGCTATAAATCTGGCATACTGCAGTGTAGCTCTTCGCATATGGGGGCCAGCAACTTGTATGTATATGTATATCTCCTGGAAAATTATTGATGTGCTCACACTAGACTGTGTAAATGTCCATGACCATTTGCTGCTTTAAGTTTTAAGTAACAAAATACTGTTGACATATTAGTGTCTCAAGCTACTCAAGTGCCAGAGGGGTACATCCAATGAGGTTTACTATTGTGTTAAGGCCTTTGGCACTTGCAGGGTTAATGGCTTGCCCAGAAATTGTTGCTTTAAAAGATCTATAAATAATAGTTACAGAAGTATGAGAAGACGGAGGTGTCAGTGACTTTTCACTGCAGCAGATTATACTGTTTTTGGTGGACTGAGACAGATAGTAGTACAACATGGTGCATTTTGCATGATAAGCTAAATCCGCAGACAGAAATGTACGAATACCAGATTCTAATGACTTTGGAGGTCTGCTGTCAAAGGGTACAATGCCCAGTTTCAGAAACCGTTTCTACAGGGAGGGAGATATAATCTGAGACTACCACTAGGGTGACAAGAATTCTAAATGATGAAACTGCAATATCAAACTCCTTGAAGACCTTTTTAAAATGAGTTGTCATTATTTGTAGTACAAGATCGTAAGGGTATGAGAACCTCTTGAATTTTGGGTAACTTTTAAAAGTGCTGTTTAATGTTGACTGCGTGAAAGTAGTTGAAACATAAAATAAACCCCCAAGTTATTGAAAAAGGGAATGGGTGAAACTGTCCTCTCGTGGATCTAATCTTGCAAATCCTAGGGTTTCTTTCTCATTTTGATGTGTAATGAGACCAATGATGCCCTGTGTGTTTGCAACATGGCATATTAAATGCCTAGTGCACCTCTCAAGGCTGTGTGGGACAACCAACCTGCCATCATGTATTGTCCAGTAAATCTTCAACTTGCACTGCTTCTTGATAGGAAGCCTCAGTTATGTTTGATAAAACATACATTTATTGTGAAAGATCAAGTCTATGTGCAGTCTGGAGGGCATCAATGATATTTCCGGTGGCTAATTAGTTAATACAAAATTTTGTAAGTTCCTCTGAAATTTTAAAAATCGCTGGAGCCACTAGTTTTGTGCCCGGCTATGCCATGTAAAATTCCAACTGAACACAACAATGCTTCATGTCCTCTTGATGGCTTCAAAGAACGAAGACCTCAATATGAAAAATGAAGCCAAATCAAGCGCATTTCCTAGTGTTTTAGGTACCTTCAAGTGACAAAAGATTTTCTGTTGAGGCTAAATGGCATGTTGGTAATGTTAGGAGATATATGTATGTTACATTAAGACTCCATTGGTGACAGGCATATTCTTATTGTTGAAGAATTGAGTTTATACATCACATAAACTGCCATTTTTGTACCCCCCCCCCCAATACTTACAGATCTTGCCTTAAGGGTCATAACTATGCTGGTGGCAGCTTAATGCTATTTTTTGCCAGAGAGCTGAATTTCAGCAGTGACCCTGTGACAGTCCATTTAAGAGCAATAAGTGTGTATCAGTGTTAAAAAAAAAAAAAAAAAAAAAAAAAAAAAAAAAATGTAGAGGGCAAAGCTTATTTAACTGATAGAATCTGATCACAGTCGTCTTGTATTCCCTTTGTGTGTTAATGATCTGAGGGGCAACTTTTACACCGCTCTGTGTAGTGCAGTCGGACAATGTGACTGCTGTGTTGTGGCCAGATAAATATTTAAGTGCCTTATTGCAGACATATGCTATACAGTGATCAGCAGAAGGGATTGCTGTAGGTTTGGTAACAGAGAGAGACTACATGGATGATTGATCACACTCAATGGAACTCAATAGGGTATAGGTGTTTATTTTTGCCTCCATTTTATGTATTTTACATACTCTACATTTTTTTTGTATGCTGTCTTGCCAATCTAACCAGGAAATTCTTGATAGATATATATATCAATATATCTAATCTCCGTTTTTGAAATTACCAATATACACGTAGTTACAATCGCCATTCGATACTTTAGTTTTGTTTTTTTCCTTATGTGCTCCACCGCTTTCTTTCTTCTGTTGTAGCATGTGTGAGTTCCTGCATTTATTTTTGTGTGTATACACACAATTGGGATTGAAACATTCCTTTACTGTCCTAGTGAGTGTTGCCAAAGTACTCACCACATCATCCCAGGATTTTGTTTTTTCTTTTCTGTCAATCAAACAATTGTCTTATATTAAGAAAACTTGAATCTGCTCCTTGCAGAAACATTTCTGTATATTTGAGGTCAGGGGAAATTCGTTATAGGAGTTAAATATGTGAATGTCAAGGATTTTTGTAATCCTTGTACTAGCACCTCATTTTATTATTGATGCTGGTGGGACTGTCTTATTTAAGTATGTGGCCCTGCTTAGTTTGTGGGCTTCCACTTCCCCCTTCTTTTTTTCCCAGGTATTTTAAAGGTTGGGGGAAATTGATTAGCCTTTTTATATTGCCGCTGCAAGTATTATACATAATTGGCATTCTTGCTTTAAACAGAACAACCCAAAACAAGCAAATAAAAGTGATTTTCAAACTCAATTGGCAATGAAGGAAAAAACCCTGTATGTAATATAAATTTCTACACATTTACTGCGAAAGCGGCTTGTTCACCTTTCGTGGACTGCAAATGTGGTAATCTTGCGTATAAGCTTCTAAAACATGAATGATATGCAGCAGTTGTGTATTACTTTGAAGCTGTTCAAAATGTAACTTTTCTGAAGATCCTGAGACTGACATCTTTGGCTTAAAAAAAATAAATAATAAAAAAAAAAAAAACCTACAAACTTACTTGGCTTCTAGATGCCAATGTTTTCTACAAAATGTTTTGTAATGCACTGTGGTATAACATTCTCTGCACAGGAGATGGTAATGGCCGAAGGATGTGGGGTTTTGTTTTGTTTAGTTTTTTTTTTCTTTTTTTTTGCATGGGAGGGTGGGTTGGGAGGAATTAAAGAAATAAGTAAAAAAAAAAAAAAAATCTGGAAAAAATAAGCACTTTACTGTATTTTAACAGACATTTCTGATGCAGCTAACCGGAGATTTTGTCTTCTCTCCTGATTCCATCAGAATTTTTGTAATATGTTTTTTGTAAAAATAAAATAAACAAAGGAAGGTTTTGTGTTTGGTTTTTTTTTTTTCTTTCTTTCAGTGTTAATTTTGTATGTTGATTAAACTATAGCATGCATGTTGGCACTTTGTGTTGGTAGCTGTTACGCTTATGGCCTCATGGTTCAATAATATTTGACTTGGTTAACAAGTAGATGTTCAGTCAACTATCCCAGTGTATAATATATAATCTATGTATCTTGCACATTCAATACCCACAAGGAGGGACTAACTGCGAGGTGACATGTGAACTTCAGCTCTCATGGAAAATCGAATACCAAGCCCAGTGAATCCAAAAATAGTTGCGCCATTTCAGAAATGAGTAGTAGAGAAAGGAGTTTTCAGTACGGAGGTGAATATTACGTTACACAAGTTGTAGTCTATTCTTAGAGCTTAAGGCACTAGAAATTTATAGCAATCTTATGTTAGAAATGTAATTGACAGGAGCCTAAATCGTTAGGCGGGTATTGCTTCGCTAGCCAACAAAGCGATTTAATAGTTCAAGTAGGTCTTACCTCATGTATTTAAACTCTTATTTGAAATGTGTTACTCTTGGTATACTGAAATATACACTTGTAGGCAGTAGCTGGAACATTTTTGTAGAAGACAAGTGAAAAAATGAAACCTCAAAATTACATCAATTCTGTTTGTTGCTATAGTGATGAGGCCATGTTTCAAAAGTTGTGCCACTATTACGGTATATTGCATTTTTCTAGAGCTCCCTCAGGTTCTACAACAGAGGAAAATGAACAATGTTAAAGTTGACATATGTTGAGGCATGCTGGTGTAAAAGAAAAAGGCAGCCTTGCTTAAACTGTTAATCCGGTTCTATGTATGCCGTCCAAATGTGGAATCAGGCTCTGCAGTGTCATGGTAAATTAATTCCTATGTCTAGTGGCGGCTACATCACTCACTAAGGCAGCAAACTACAGTGCTGTTTAAAAAAAAAAAAAATTGCCCCCCCTTCCTGATTTCTATGTTTTCATATTTGTCACATTTAAAAGTTTTTGGATCTTCAAACTAATTTTAATATTAGCCAAAGATAACTTGAGTTAACACAAAATGCTGTTATAAATGATGATTTCATGTATAGAGGGAAAAAAGGTATCCAACCCTACCCGGCCCTATTTGAAAAAATAATTGCCCCCTTTAGTTACCAAATCAACCAATTAACCAAATTTAATTCCTAACCAGGTTCAATTTCAGTACACACACCCAGGCATGATTGCCACAAGCCCTATTATATCTAAACAATTAAACAGAACCTGTCTTGCGAAGTTAAGCATGCAAAAAGATGCACTTGATGTTGTGGTCTAAAGAACAGATGAGAAGTCATTGACATCTGGAAAGGGCTATAAAGCCATTACTAAGGCTCTGGGACTCCATGGAACCACAAAGAGAGCCATTATGTACAAATGAAGTGAACTTGAGGCAGTGGTGAAATCTTGAAAAGGGAGACTGTCCAGCCATCTGTTTGTGACCTAAAGCTCAAGCACAATTGGGTTATGCAGCAGGACAATGAGCCAAATCACCCAAGCAAGTCCACCTCTGAATGGCTCAAAAGAATCAAAATAAGGGTTTTGGAGTGGGCTTGTCAAAGCAGACAACCCCGCTGCTAACCGTACCTCCTCCCGGCTGCAGCGGAAGTTGTCTACGCGAATCGCGTAGAGCTCTACATGCTGCCCGGACTACGCACCGGGGACTCAGAAGCTCCGGTAAGTTTGGAGGAAGGAGGGGGAGGCAGAGTGCTCTGTGAAATGCCTTTTAACCCCCTTAATGCCACTCTGCCTCCAGAAATGCCTTTTAACCCTCTATACGCCACTCTGCCTCCTGAAAAGCCTTATACCTCCCTATATGCCACTCTGCCCCCTAATATGCCTTTTAACCCCCTAAATGCCAGAGTGGTATATAGGGGTATAAGGCAATTCCGGAGGCAGAGTGGCACAAAGGGGGTCAAAAGGCATATCATGGGGCACAGTGGCATTTAGAGGGTTAAAAGGCATATCATGGGGCACAGTGCCATACAGGGGGTATAAGGCATTTCTGGGGCAGAGTGGCAAGCCAGGGGGCAGATGTGCATAACTGGAGGGGGAAGGTTGAAAAAAAAAAAAAAGGAAATAAAAACAAAATATTTTTCTCAATCATAGGTTTTATTAAAAAAAATTGTTTTTTCATAAATTAATATTCAGATTTGGGCGGTCGTCTTATAATCGAGCAAATACAGTAATTTTGATATGATCATATTCCTCATATCTTTGCAAATCTTCAGACACCAAACACACTAGGTTTATCTATTTTGGAAAGTAGCCATTCAAATCGCTCAGGGGAGAAATACACCAGTTGGGCATGTTTGGTACCCAACAAAAGGATACAACCTGGGCAATCTAAATATACATTCATATTGGTCCCTTTCACAATACATACACATGTTCTTAATATTTCATTTTATGTGGTTATGCTCTGACTTTTGGGTCATTCAGAGGACATGTCCCAATATAATTTACGATCTCCCACATTCAGCTTTGGTGATCCTTATCTTCTAATCACATATTATGGCTTAGGCCTGGTGTTAGACAAACCAGAGGTTTCCTGATCAAAGCCCACAATATCAAAACACATTATCATGCATACCAAATGCCAATTCATGAATTGACATTACAGGTGGCACAACCAGCTATCAGATTTAGGGGGGCAATTATATTTCATCATGCGTGATATAGGTCTTGATTGACTCTTTACCTTTAACAAAAGGGGCAAGCTGAGTGGGCCTGGCATAGAAGTATTGTCACCTATTATTAGCTAACTCACATGACTCAGTGGCAATTATTTTTTGTCAGTCTTGCAAAGGGTTGCGAGTTACTTTATATTCAGTAATGTACATAAGAAAGGTGACCTTATCGAGCATATTAATCCCTGTTATCTCCATAGATTTTACATTGAGCAAAACAGTAATTTCTACTTGACTTAAAAATAGATCCTGGTGAACTTTACATAAGCCATCCTCCGATAACCCCAACTTTTAAGCAGTATAGAGTTGCATTGCTGTGTGGGAAAGTCTGTGACTACATAAAGACACAATTTCATCCTGAACATGCTTTAAGTCTTAGCCATGCTAATGCCTCATAATAATAATAATATCACAGTTTTGTTTTTTTACACAAATCATTCAAAGCACAGGGTGAAGTTGATCATTCACCTTTTAATTCTTATGGTGAAATGTATGGTACCCAGCCCAAGGATATATATTCTATACCCATGAAAAAAAAGATTTTGTAATCACATTTCATTTATTTTAGTGATACTGCCACATATAATGGTTCATCACATTTGCCACAAGGCAGAGTTGATAAGACACTTTTGTTCCAGAAATTTGCCAGGAATGTGGCAATTGATCATTTTATTACTGTTGTTTATAATTTTGCTTCACTTGGTAACTCATTACAAGGCCATTGTACCACGATTAAAGTCCTGCACATTGCATTTTGCACCTTTGAACGTGACAGCCGCTCTGATTCTCATGTTGAACTACAACTTATTTAGCAGCGTTTGCAGGTTGTATCTTTATTTGGTAGGATGTTTTGAGACTTGGTCTTTAACTCTGTTATCTGGCTCATATGTATGGTTAGTTGTGTTTTATTGAGGGTTGCCAACTATCTTGTTTTCAATTGTATAGTACATTATATTCTTTTCTGTTGATGAAAATTGGCCATTTTTGGTTTTAAATGGGAAATTCCCATATTTAAGTACTTTGTACAGGCAAAAAAATTGCGTATACAGTATATGTCCAGAATAGTATCCAGAAGTACTCCATCCTACTACCAGGGTGTTTATGTATCACAGAATACAGTCCAAATCATCCATAAAACTAAGGTTTGATTCAATGTGGTTGCAGCCACCTGTTAACCATGCCAATGTTTCATGAAGACCCTAACAATGCACACTAAAGTACTTTGTAAGTAGTTTATGAACCTGTAAATCACTTTTCCCCTGCCCAGAGAAAGAAACTGTCAAGACGATCCAGGGAAAAAGGGGCTTCGGGGTCAGATAGCACCCTGGTACAGATATGCATTAAAGTGCATAAGATCCCTGGAGTGTCCCTTTAAGAAAGATCTGAGACAGAGACTGCTGGACAATATTGCTACAAACGTGGAAATCTATTTCGTGGACAAGCAGACAACGTGCCCAAACAGTAGACAGCTCCAAAATTGTTTAGCAAGCACTCTACCAAACAAGTGCTTATATTACATTAATTTACATAACACCAGCAGATTCTGTAGCGCTGTTACCATGAGTGGAATAATTTCAAGTGACACAGAATAACAAACTGGTACAAAAGGAGAAGAGGGCACCGCTCTTGTGAGCTTACAATCTATTCAAAAGCGAAACCATAGGGGAGGACTGCTTATATGGGGGTAAGTTCATAGGGTCCGGATGATCTGTTGAAGTTGTTGATCATTCAGATGACTTGATTAGGATGATGGCGAGAGCATTAGGAAGAAAGGTTGCAAGCTTCTCGAATAAGGTGGGTTTTCAGAGACCTTTTGAAAGAATGGAATTCCACAGAAGGGGTACAGCACAGATGAAATCTTGAATACGGGAGTGAGGAGAGATAGAAGGGAGACGCAAATCAAGAGAGAAACGAAGAGGGTGGTTAGGGGTGCATTTTGGATAGGAGGGTAGTTGTTAAGGGCTGTGTAGGTCAGGGTCAGAAGTTTAAATTTAATTCTGAAGGCTATGGAGAGCCAATGGAGTGATGGAACAGCTGATGAGGAGTGTTGACAGAGAAAGATTAATCTAGATGCAGAGTTGAGGATGGATTGGAGCGGTAAAAGGTGGAAGACTAGTTAGTAAGGAGTTGCAATAGTCCAGATGGGATATCACAAGGAAGTGGATACATTTTTTGGTTGTTTGATTGAGGTAGATATTTTTCAGGGGAAGGCCGCATGATGTGTTGAGGGACGGTGTCGGAAATGAGATATGTTTGGGGAAAAGGGGATTCCAGACAGACGGGATGTGAGAAATGAAGGAGAGAGCAGAGTCAAGTATCTGAGTTATAGATTATGAATTATGGACAGAGCAGTAGGTAATGGGACGCCATCCATGATGCTGAAGAGTACTTTAGTATGCATTTTTACACTAAAATTAGACAAAGATAGCCAAAGTAAACATAAAATGCTGTTTTTAAATATTATGTATAAAAGAAAAGAGCTATCCAAAACTACCTCATCCTATATGAAAAAGTTATTTACCCTTTAGTTACTAAAGCTACCATTAAACAAATGTAATTGCTAATTGGATTCAAATTTTCTAGACTCATAGCCAGTTCGAGGGTGGCACAACCAGTTATTAGTTATAGGGCAATTACATTTTCACATGGGTGATACAGGTTTTGATTTCATTTTGTGTTTACTCACTTTGTCTTTGTCTAATATTAAAAATTTTCTGAAACATTTAAATGTGAGAAATAAGCAAAAATATGAGAAGTTAGGAAAGGGGAAGGGGGACCGATAATGCTTTTTCACAGCACTGTATCAAATACAATAAAGTTTGTAAAATGGCTGGAGTGACCCTTTTAATATGTACGACATAACTGGTGTTATCATAAGCTGTTCATATGAAAGACCAGAAACTAAATAAATGAAAGTAAATGTCATGTATTGGTAGCTGTGAGGGATTGGGGTTCTGGAACACAGGGGCAGGGAGGCTGACAATTTTGCATGGTGCCACCAACCAGTAGGGTCTGGTAGAAATACAGGACCACTTAGGCAGAAGTGAAATCTAAGAAAGATAGTGAAAGATAAGAATCAGAGCAGGGGATAGAAAAAACATAAGACATGCTAGGGGTCAAGAGCCTATAGTAGCACAAAAGAACTCTAAGAACTAGGCATGCTGGAGGGTGTGAGGTTAGCTTATAGCAGGCATTTGCTACTCCCCTTTCATGTGTCAGTCTTCACGTCCCATGGATGTACAACATCGTATCCCCCCCCCCCAAACACACTCCACACACTACCAAAGCCTGGCAGTGATTCGTGCGCATCTCTGCGATACACTGGCTGTGATCCTGGGATGACGTGCATTCTACAGCCTGGTGCTGTGGCCCACTTCAAGGGTGTGGGACAGCAGGTAAGGGGCACCTGCTTTGCAGTACTGAAGTACATGACACCTGACAGTAGCATAGGAAGAGTCGCAGAAGTAAAGTTTTCTCTCAAGGTTATGTTTTATTAAATATGTAATATAAAGTTATAGTAGAAATTATTCTGATCAGTGCTGTATCTTGAACACATTAACTAGGACCTCTGTAAAGTGATGCTATCAGTGTGATTTTTGAACATCTGATGTATTAGTCATATTACATTGTAAAATACTGACTCCTAGTGGCCAAATGTAAGCATGGAAACTGATCTATAAATACCAGCGATGGCAAACATTTTTGGGCCCTAGTCATGGGCGTAGGAACCGCCGGGGACAGATCCCCCCAGGAACTCATGCGGGGGGACCTTTAATGAAGAAATCCCCCCCAGGGCCGTAGGAACCCCCCCAATAGAAACGCCACAGGAGGAGAGAGAGGGGTGCCGATCGGTTGTTTTCAGCAACCGCTCGGGGTCCTTCTGTCTCCTCTGTCGTCGCCGCCGCCTGCCTCAGCACTGCCCCGACTGCAGCGGTGTGAGCGTGAGGCGTCTGTCTCGGTGCCGGCGCTTCATGCTGAGCGCCAGCATATGACGTCATTTGCCGGCGCTCAGCAGCGAAGCCGCGCATATCGCGGCAGAGCAGCGAGGCAGAGACCTCACGCTCCCACCACAGGACTGCAGGGTAAGTGAACTACAAAGGGCGGTAGGGAGAGGGTAGCTAGTGAGTAGGGGGCGGTAGGGAGAGGGTACCTAGTGAGAAGGGAGGGTAGGGAGAGGGTAGCTAGTGAGAAAGGAGGGTAGGGAGAGGGTAGCTAGTGAGAAGGGGGTAGGGAGAGGGTAGATAGTGTGAGATGAGAGGGTAGGGAGGGGATAGATAGTGTGAGAAGGGAGGGGGTAGATAGTGTGAGAAGAGAGGGGATAGATAGTATGAGAAGGGAGGGGGTAGATAGTAAGAAAGTGTGAGTAGGGGAGAGGGGGTAGATAGTGTGAGAAGGAGGAGAGGGGGTAGATAGTGTGAGAGGGCTTAGATAGTGTGAGAGGGCTTAGATAGTGTGAGAAGGGGGAGAGGGGGTATATAGTGTGAGAGATGGGGAGAAAGTGGGGATCTGATGGGGGAAAATGCTGTCCCTCCAGATTTTTAAGGGTTCCTACGCCTATGCCCCTAGTGCCCAATTTTCTACATGAAACCAAGTGTGCCTCAATTTGCCCATCAGAGCCGTAGCTAGCTCCTTTTGTGCCCGAGGCAAGAATGGAAAATTGTGCCACCCAGCTATTTTTGTTACAGAGGCTATTTTATTTACACTGCCCTTACACACAACTGCCCATAAACACAAATACACTGCCCTTACACATGTATACACGTATAATGCCCATCCACGCTGCCTTTACACACACCTGCCCATAAACACGCTTAGGTGGCCGATTATTTTTTTGATTAATCGGATAAAAAAAAGAATGTACGTTTTTCATTTATTTAAAATAATCTAATAAATAAACAGGATGTTAAAAACAAATAGCAGAATAAAAAACTTTGATAAAAATGCATTTCTTGTTATTATTTCCCAACCTGCCCCCCCCCCCCCCGTTATGCACATTTGAGCCCAGGCTTGCCACACTGCCTCCCAGATATGACACTCCGCCCTCCCCACATATGCCTTATATACCCTTTATGCCTTATACTCCCTAAAATGCCTTATACCCCAGATATGCACTCCATCCTCCCCAGATATGCCTTTTACCCCCTGATATGCCTTATTTCCCCCAGATATGCCATAGTGCCCTCATAGATTCACAGACTTGTTCAGAGAATCGTTCACAGCACACTTACACAATACTTTTATAAATAAATACAGGATTAATCCTGACTGCCCCCTGGATTTAGATTCCCCTTAGTTTGCCCCCCCCTTTACCTCTAACTGCAATTTAACCTCATTAAATTAATTAAATTAACCCTCAGTCCTCAGCTTTAAATTAACCCCAAATACCCCATTCACCATAACTGCCCCTAAAATAACCCTAAAGACCCCATCAACCATAACTGCCCCTAAATTAACCCTAAACACCTCATTAACCATAACTGTCACTAAATTAACTCCCACCTCCCCTAACTTTCAGCAGCCCAAATATTAATTTTATACTTACTGTTACAGGAGACAAGTGGAGTTTGAATGATACCTTTATTGGCTGAGTAAATATAGATTGCAAGCTTTCAAGACCTCTCAGGTCCCTTCATCAGGCATGTTTTACAATAATGTGAAAAACCTCTCTTTAAGTATCAGTCAAATAGCATGGTTACAATTGGGAAGCAGATAACATCAAAATGTCCAAGACAAGGTTCTTTGATCAGTCAATAGTGTTAAAATCAGAGGTGGATTGGAGTCATAAAAGGAGGTGTCAGGAGGTATTCAGAACTCTAATGGGGTCAGGTTGTGTGCATGTCTGGTTTGTTATCTACAAAGTGATAATGGGATACAAATTCCCTATCCCGGTTGAGGCCAGCATTTAAAGAGTTAAATTTAAGTATTAATTTAACCTCCCATATTTTTCTCTACATAACATCAGTGACATCAAACTGGCTGTATTAATGGGACTGTTCTAAACTCAGAGGGAGAAAAATATGCTGCCACTGTCCCCCCCCCGAGATATGCTGCCACTGTTCCCCCCCCCGAGATATGCTGCCACTGTCCCCGTCCCCCCCCCGAGATATGCTGCCACTGTCCTCCTCTGCCCCCCCCTGACTTACCGGAGCAGACTCCCGGGTGTCTTGCGG
This sequence comes from Spea bombifrons, assembly GCF_027358695.1. NCBI lineage: Eukaryota > Metazoa > Chordata > Amphibia > Anura > Pelobatidae > Spea > Spea bombifrons. Next base: position 62,534,552 of record NC_071087.1, read on the forward strand.
GGCCGGCGGGGGACAGCTACGCAATACGCGTATACAACTTCCGGTGCCGCAAGACACCCGGGAGTCTGCTCCGGTAAGTCGGGGGTGGGCAGAGGTAAAACGCATCGTGCGGCACCCCCCCCGTGGGAAGTGCTGGCAGGGGAGGCTGTCTGAGCGTATCGGGGAGTAGGATGCAGGTCCCCTGCACCGCTGCGGGGGATCTGTATCCTAACCCCGCTGCCTGCCCAGCGCCCGGGACTGCATGTCCCAGGCGTCGGGTGCTAGACCCCGAATATAGGCCGCACCCCCACTTTAAGTCTTTAAAAAAAGTGCGGCCTATATTCGAGCCAATACGGTATATATATATACATACACACTAACTGGCCCCTTTATTAGGTACACCTGTTCAATTGCTTGTTAACACAAATAGCCAAATCAGCCAATCACATGGCAGCAACTCAATGCATTCAGGCATGTAGACGTGATCACGACGACTTGCAGAAATCCGAAAAGAGCATCGGAATGGTGATAAAAAGGGGATTTAAGTGACTTTGAACATGGCATGGTTGTTGGTGCCAGACAGGGCGGTCTGAGTATTTTAGAAACTGCTAACTGTACTGTACTCTAGGGTTTACAGAGAATGGTCCAAAAAAGAGAAAATTTCCAGTGAGTGGCAGTTGTGTGGACGAAAATGGCTTGTTTATGTCAGATGTCAGAGAAGTATGGGCAGACTGGTCCGAGATGACAGAAAGGCAACAGTAACTCAAATACCCACTTGTTAGAACCAAGGTATGCACAATACCATATCCAAACGCACAACACATCGAACCTTGAAGCAGATGGGCTACAGCAGCAGAAGACCACACCGGGTACCACTCCTGTCAGCCAAGAAAAGGAAACTGAGGCTACAATTCACACAGATTCACTAAAATTGGACAATGGAAGACTGGAAGGGAAGAATGTTGCCTGGTCTGATGAGTCTCCATTCCAGCTGGGACATTTAGATGGCAGGGTCAGACTTTGGCGTAAACAACATGAAAGCATGGATCCATCCTGCCTTGTATCATCGGTTCAGGCTAGTGGTGATGGTGTAATGGTGTGGGGGACATTTTCTTGGCACACTGTCAGCCCCTTAGTACCAAATTAGCATCGTTTAAACACGACAGCCTACCTGGCTATTGTTGCTGACCATGTCCATCCCTTTATGACCACAGTGTACCCAACTTCTGATGGCTACTTCCAGCAGGATAATGCACAAAGCTCACACCATCTCAAACTGGTTTCTTGAACATGAGTTCACTGTACACCAATGTCCACCACAGTCACCAGACCTCAATCCAATAGAGCACCTTTGGGATGTGGTGCGTGCCAGTGTGGCACCCAGACACGCCACTGCTCCCATACACTTCCACAAAGGGGCCAGCCTCTCCCCTCTTCCGCCAATCATGGTAGAGGGTGTACCCAGAAACTTCCCCATTTTGCAGAAGTGTAATGAGAGGCCAGAACAATGCAGATTCACAACAAAGACAGGTGCAGAACGCTTCTTTCTCCACTAATCTATCCTGAAAGAACATGTCTTGGAGACACATATTGTCGCCCCTGTCAAAGTGGCCATAAGGGCTGGCTCTGGTGGGCCGTGAGCATACTTAATGTGGCCCTGCCTTGGGTACACTACACTCTATGTTCATGTTGGTCTACTAAAAGCAATGTAAAATTAATATACGTTTCTTAAGACTCAAATTTAGGACTTGCATTCTCTAAATGTTCAACTCAGCATCCAGTGTTTTGCATTCCTTCTACTTTAACTCTTCCATCCTGTGTCTTCATGTTATAATTAAAAAAAAAAAAATGTATTTATTCTACTAATCACATTGTGATTAGTAAGCTAGACTTTATTGGCTTGTATGATTGAATGCAGTGCTTGTGCTTAGGGGGGCCCCAGAGTTGTTTATTTTTTTAAAGGGTGCACCATCTTGGGAGAGGCAAAATCTCTTGCAGTGGCGCTCGGAAGAGAGCAGTTTCAGTGACACTATTTAAGCCTAGGCCTAACTTCTTTTAAATCAGGCCTCCATTGCCATATTTTTTATGGTGATCGTTGACATCTGAGGGAGGAGCCACACAGAGCCCCTGCTGCAGATACCAGTGTTGTTGAATGCCTCGACATCGAGGAATTACAGCTTTGGGTGAAGAAAGCAATCATAGATCGCTTTCTACACCTGTTTAAAGTCATCAAGGGGTTAATATGCAATTGCAAACAACACATTTGTTTTTCTACTGTTTTGCCAGTCATATTACACATTAATTCTTTTGTAGTCTAGGAACTAAGGACAGAGCACATATTAAGTTGCGCACCAGATAAGAGGCCCACGCCAGAGGTTTGGAAGGGGACTATACTGTTTCTGCGTGTAACAGATGTAGATATGTTTTTGCGATATCCTCACATTTTGTAACTATACAATGTGCACTGTAGAATGAGTTAGCTATAAAGGAGGAGGAATTACATATTGCTGTGCTATTTACATCTGTGTGTAGCATGTACAGCTGTAGTTCTTCAGTGCTACATTTAAGAGGTGTTTGTGCTCTGGGAAGAAGGGAGTTCCAGAGATAAGAAACAGACAGGGCAGTACAAAGGGAGACAGAGACAAGAAGACACAGAAACAGAACGCATAGAAGACGTATGCAGATGTATTCACGTTGAGCACAGAAAACATGTTACCAGTTTCTGAGGATTACAGAGCACTGTAGGTAAGAAAGGTTTTAAAGTCATGTGTTACTTCTGGAGAAGTCAGATTAGGTTTTTAGTGGTAAGAAACAATGACCCAAAAAATAACCAATGAATAACCCTTTGGGGAAAATAAATTGATTAGGAGTAACATGGAGATGCTTACAATATATCAGTTATTAAATTATATCCAGTAAGTACATCATTTTCAATCAATTGTCACCTAAAACCAACTCCACTAATCAGCAGATTGTTAAAGGGCCAGTTTATTACCTAGGATACAGAGAAAAATGAATATAGCCTTATTAGCCCATGAGAAGATGGAGTCTTTACTCAAAGTTTGTACCTGTAAGCAGGGATCCTTCTGTATGTGATATATATATATGTGTGTGTGTGTTTATACATGGGGTTTGGGGTAAACTGCAGGAGTAATATGAAATGCATTCAACTGTGACCTTTATTGTGCGCACACATTGTATTATATAGGGATGGTATTTTTCCTAACACACACTTCACAGGGATCCCAAGGCTCCTAGTTTACATAATTTTTTAATGCTTTTAAATTAGTCATGTTTAAAAATAAGTTAATATCGAAGATATGCAAGGTCTCATAACATTCCTGTCTAGTTGCTAATCTAACTCAAGCCCATGGGTAAGAACTGCCACCTTGTAGAAGAATGATAGCCGCAACAGTGTAATTGTATTATTAATCCTGTGCAGTTAAAGTCAGTTTCTCCTATATAATCTATTATTCCCTCAAATAGGGTATATGGCATATTTATCTCGTCAGTAGGGTGCCAAGCAATGCATGATAAGTTTTTGTTACTTAAAGCAGAAAAATTTTGCATGGGTGTCCTTAGATTGTGCTTTCCCAGTGTGATTAACAGGCAGTAAATCCAGGGTTTGGTACATTGAGCGGTGCCTTTCCTTTCCAGACTTCCGGCACTAAAGAGCTGTATTAGAAACATAGAAAGTGACAGCAGATAAGACCCATTCAGCCCATCCAGTCTGCCCGACCTCTGAGTACTTTCCTTAGTCCTTATTCTATATCTAGCTTGGCCTTATGCCTTCCCATGCTTGCTTAAACGCCTTTAACATCTACCACCTCTGCTTGAAGGCTATTCCATGCATCTACTACCTTTTCAGTAAAGTAATATATCCTGATGTTACTTTTAAACCTTTGCCTCTCTAGCTTAAGACTATGTCCTCTTGTCTTCCTTTATCATGTTGATTCCCTTCAAGTATTTAAATGTTTCTATCATATCCCTGCTTGAGGCGGCATCAGAAGTGCCATTAGGAGGGGTATTCTCACAAATGTATTTTTTTGTTTCTGACAATACATGGCTTGCGTTAGGAAGTCTGACACTCTTGCTTACATATAATCTTACAATATTTTCTTAATTATTTGACAAACTAAATTTCCAAATAGTAAAAGGATCATAAACAGGCATAACACATAAAATAAATATGTAAACCTGTGCTTCCATTGTCTGGGGAAAACCAGTGACAGGTGAACTTTGCTCCTGGTAGGGCCACAGAGGACATAAGCCCAAACCTCTCTTCTGGGCTACACTGCTCATTGGGGATATGCAGTCCCTTCCTTCCCAGATCTTCTAGGCCCCTCAGAAGAGGAATGCGGTAGCCACAAGGTCAACCCACGCTCTCTACTGAAAAGCCGCATGTTCTGGGGACCCACCTCCACCATGGCATTTTTAGTGCAATCTAAAACCAGAATCCACATATGCTCAAAAAATGTCACCAAACAGTGTGATTTGTGCAATTTTCCCCCACCCCACGGCCAGCCATAAGCAAGGGCAATTTAAGTGAGAGGTTAATGATATAAAAAAGGGCAAAACAATACAAAGAGTGAACATGGTGTGCTTGCCAACCCATGCTGGCAGAGGGAAAACAAAGTAGGCCCAAATATCACTCAAAAAGCAAAACACTTTGACAGCCCACAGGCTTCATAATGCAACCCCAGCCTTAAGGGCAGAATACCAAGCTTTTCCTCTCTCACAGACACACACGTGACCTTAGGCAAATTGCCAAGAAGCAATAAAGCAATGTGAGATATAAAAGGCAATGCGGTGACAGCCTGGGAACCAGTTACATTATACCATAATTTCTCTCATTGCGTTTGTTCCACCGCTCGGAGTCATGTGACTCTAGGACACCAATCATAAGGCTAACACTCAATTTCCCTAAATGAAGCGCGTACTGCCGGTCACATGACCTGTGAAAAAAATTGCAAGCGACGAAGAGAGGGCGTTCCTCGGGCTGGAACTAAAAACAGTAGTTTGCTCATTTCCCTGCTCCCGCCTACTTCCCCTAGCTTGTCAGTCGCCACATAGATTTCTATCGACTGTCGTGAGGGGCACAAGTCCCGCCTCCTGTTAGTAACACGTTATTCACTGGCCATTTACAAGGTGACGCCTCCTGGTTTCCATAGTAATAGCGGCTCTCCCTCATGCGCCGCTGCTGTCCGGTTCTGTTTGTAAACAGCTCCGGAGACCCTCCGCCCCCGTCCGCCTCCACGTGCTCCCTCCCACCTGAGCCACCCCCATCCAAGATGGCGGCGGGTGGGAGCGGCGGCCTGTCGTTCCCCGGGGTGGTGGGTAACAGCGCCCCCAGCAACCGCAGCGGGTCCTCGGCCTCTTCGTATAACTACAGCGGAGGGGCTGCGGCCTCCTCCCCTGGCAACCAGGCGGCTGTCTCTTCGTCCGGAGCCTCCCCTCCTGCAGCTCCTCCCCCGCCTCCCTCCTCCGCCGCCGCCGGCCTCCTTCACCGGGAACCCGTGTACAACTGGCAGGCCACCAAGACCACGGTGCGGGAGAGGTTCACCTTTCTCTTCAACAACGAGGTGCTCAGCGACGTGCACTTCCTGGTGGGGAAAGGTCTCGGCAGCCAGCGCATCCCTGCACACAGGTAGCAGATCATAGGCATGCACCTGGTGGGATTTACGTAAGGCACACACACGTTCAAGCTTCGATCACCTGATTATGTCCACTGAAACATTTCGCTTCCGCCGTATAAACATCCACTTCTTAGCTAGCGAGTCATCTGGGGGCATTTCAGTACCCCTGTCCATCATCTGTTTATGGGGAGTGGAGGGGCCAAGTATATGCCAAGGTGAAAGACACGTTACGTAGACAGTTCTGAGTGCAGGTGTGTACTATGTGCTTTCGTTATGTTAGAGCATTATGTTGTGGAATGTCGCTAACCCGACTTCCTGGGTTGCCCATGGCCAATCGTGGAGGTGTTTGGTTTGAGGGAGAATGTTGTCACTAAATATAGAGTGAGTAGTGGATGTCATTTTAAAAGGTAGTGTAAATCGCACAGTCACCCATCTCATCTGGTTGGTGTACTTTAATCTAGATGATATCATCATGCTGAAAATATTGTACCCGCACCCAATCTTGATGCATTTGTCTCAAAACAAAAATTAAGATGCACATTATTAGTAAGGTAACTAAATTCATATTATTAGTAAGGTAACTAAATGTTAATCCTAACTAATACATCCATAGGGTTTATTTACCATGTATGGACGTTGGCAGTTTAATGTTGGATTTGAAGTTTTGCCCTACTGAATATCTCTTAGTGTTGGCTGTTGGTTTTAGAGATTCTCGGTTTTATTATCAGAGTCTGGAATTTGCAGGATAGGTTGGCCGCGATTTATTTCTGTTGCATAATTTCATACAGGTACCTATGGATTATGATTATAGAAATAGTGTGAATAGTCATTCTCATTTTTTAGTATAAGTCAACCACCTTTTATTAAAACCTTCCTTTTTTTTATTTGTCTGAACAGAAATAGTGTGAATAGTCATGATCATTTTGTTCTGTAGGTAGGGATCACTACATGGGGAGATTAATTCCACTAACACAGTCAAGATTTCTAAAGGCATGTGAAGGGAGTCCAAATGGATATACCATATAAGTTACAATCGAAGCTGCTTTCCTATATGTCCTCTTTCATAGCTCCAGCACCCGGTGATTAGGAATTACAGTTTTACCATTAGAAATATTTTTTCTCATTAAAAGTTCTGGACACTGTAACATCAAGCTAATTGGTTAATTCAGCTGTTTCCTGGGGGGAATAAATGACATTTCAAACTTTTTGCAGTAGCATGAAAAGATGATTTTATACATTACAATTTGTATTTAATCTCCATATTATACGAGATTTTATGTTTTTATTTAATTTTTGGGCTCTTTAAGCCTGCTGGAGTCTGTTACTAAGTGAATGATGGAAAAGGTAGTAATTCATTTGCTTATACTTGTTAGGTTTGTCTTGGCAGTTGGGAGTGCAGTGTTCGATGCTATGTTTAATGGTGGCATGGCTACAACATCCACTGAAATTGAACTACCAGATGTTGAACCAGCTGCTTTCCTTGCTCTGCTGAAGTAAGTCACCTTGTAGTTTTGTTTAAAAATGTATGCTCCAGTTGTTTGAAACAGACTGCTTTACATTTTTGTTTGGTCGACCTTTCAAATGCACGGAGGGGTTCTACAGAATCCTCCTATTTCTTTATTTTCCCACCCCAGCTCCTAAGCTTTCACAATAGGTCTTCAAACGCATATCTTGCCTGCTAAATCACATGTACGCGATACTTGCGGCCAGCCACTGGTGCTGGCTTTCATGCGAATTCAAAATGGTCTTATGAGACTCATGCTCAGATGGTGCTCCCATTGACTTCAGTAGGGCACCTTCCTGCCGCTAATAAGTTGCTTCAAGGCACCAGCAGGGGGCAGTGTACGACGGCGTCTGCTAGGGGTAAGTGTTGAAGAATTATTATTAAAGTACTTTAGAATGCACTATTTATTGATGGGGTTGTATGGGACACTAATGTTCATGGATAAATGGGTATTTTATTTAGACACACAGGCCATAGGACTAGTTGGAAGTCAGGTACAAGATCTGCATATTCCGTAACCAAAACAAAATAAAAACTTCTTATCTTTTTTACAACCCAACTACTACTACTCAATAATAGTATTCAGTATTGCACAGGGCTGGACAGATTAACATATTTTAGGGCTTAAGGCTGTCACTTTGGGGTTCATTCCTTAGAGAACCTCCCTGTGACAATGACTGAGCTGGTTCTGTATGACCTCACTATTTTAAACATACTATACACAGGGCTAGAAGCTCACTGGGTTGTGCTCTGTAATGTAAAGCGAGGTTAGGGAGATATGAATCCAGTAGTGGATGTGCCTGTCTTGAAATGACATGGCAAAAATATTTTGCCTCATCTCTGCCTTCTGCCCCCCCCCCGCACTTTTCTCTCTCTCCTTCCTTGCTTTCATTACACAGGGACATTTAGTGTGGACCCTTCATAATGAATAATAAAGTGAGAGTTAAAACCACAAATATTCCTTTGGTGAATAGACCCCCACCCACTCTCTCATTACCATCTCCTTCCCTTCTATGCCCAATTTTTTTTTTTACAATTAACATCCCCCTCCTGCTCCATACTCGGGTAACGTTTGCTATCGTAGGTTCTGAATTGCCAAGTTGGGGGGAGGGAGTCATAGTGCAACAAGCAGACTATTATTGGACCGTTCTTTAAGCCCCACACAGAGTGATGGACGATTCCACGGTGAAAAGTCTATTAAAGTCCTACATTCAGTCTTACAAACACATTTGCTAAACATCCAACAATTGCCACTGATTTAATAGTGAATAAAAACCACAGATAATCAGACAGGCCACCTTCTTCCATTGCTCTGTGGCCCAGTTCCTATGCTCACGTGCCCATAGAAGGCACTTTCAGCAGTGGACAGGTGGCACAGGCACCCTGACTGGTCTGCGGCTATGGCGCTTGTTTGTTGGATTTGACCGCATGGCCAGCCTTCGCCCCCCTCCTCGTGCATCATGACCCGGATAAGTACTGATCACTGCAGACCGGGAACACCACAAGAGCCACGGTTTTGGAGATGCTCTGACCATCACAGTTTGGACCTTGTTAAAAGTCGCTCAGATCCTAACATTTTTTCTGCTTCTAACACATTCTAACAACTTTGAAGATGAAATGTTCACTTACTGACTAATATATCTCACCCACTGACAGGTGCCATGATAACAAGATTAACAGTGTTATTCACTTCACCTGTAAGTGGTCAAGTTATGGCTGATCAGTGTGTATATATGTAATATATGATATACGTCAACACAAGAAATATTGGAGACACGTCTGAGTATAACCTTTATTTACACTGTTTGCACTTTAAATTTCATAATGGTGACCCCTGTGAATTAAGAATTGATAATTCAATCAAAAATAAAGGAAATGACGAGACCTGAGGAAAGGAATCCATGAAATCAAAGTGCGTGTAAATTATGTGCGCTACATTTCAAATGTTTGGCGTCACTAAGAAATCTTGTTTGTTTTTTCTGGGGAAAAAAGCAATCTGTCCATTAAAATGCCATCAGCTGGATCAGAGCTGCATTGTGGACATTTTGCAATCATGTTAGTACAGCTACAAATGTCCTTGTTTTTCCATGAAGACGGCTAATTGAAGTGATATTTTTAATGGTCAAATACATTGTACAACTTAATTTGCGGTCCTTTTTACAAAACAATAGTAAAAATTTGAAAAAAAAAATCGGTTCATTTTCAGTGTCTATACATTTGGTCTAATGATAACAAATGCTTTTTTAAGGTTTCTGTATTCTGATGAAGTGCAGATTGGTCCAGAGACTGTCATGACTACGCTGTACACAGCCAAGAAATATGCAGTGCCTGCTTTAGAAGCACATTGTGTGGAGTTCCTGAAGAAGAATCTCCGCGCTGATAATGCTTTTATGTTGCTCACTCAGGTAATAATGCAGATGCAGTGAGATTTGATTTTTGTTTTTATTTATATAAAGTGTAGACCATATGTATTTGACAATGCATGCTCTTCTTGTCCTGAAAAAAATAAACAATATATAAGTTATGCCGGTTCAGTAAACGGGGAAATAAGAAAATTACAGCTAAACACGAGCAGCGCAGAAACGATAAATCGGCCATTGTCACGAAGGGTACAGAAAATAAGCAAATATAGCTAACCGGTAGCTTTATTTGTCATTGAACTCCTGTGGTTATTTGTCTTCTGCCAAGCATGCAAGCACTGAGAGTCACAGAAGTTGTACTTCAACAACAGGAGGAGCTTTCTAAACTAGAAATAAAAGTATTTCTGTTTTGTAATGTTTCTGCTTAACATTCACTTCTTTCCTACAGGCTCGATTGTTTGATGAACCTCAGCTTGCCAGCCTTTGCCTGGAAAACATAGACAAGAACACCTCGGATGCCCTAAATGCTGAAGGTTTCACTGATATTGATTTAGGTAATCTGCTTAAAGCTCTTCCTGCGCTCTTGTTAAGGACATGGTGATGTCCAAATACAGTGCTTTACGGAGTAACGTAGGTCAATTCCGTTTTGTTCTTGTAAACTTCCCTCATGTGCGGACTGAGAGGCTGCCATTCTTGTTAGTTGTGTCGTATTTTGGATGATTTTCAGTGCTCAAACACCACACTGAACGGCTTCTTTATGGCAATGCTGGTGAAGTCCTGCTTGTAAAATGAAATCCTCCATGGCTGGTTGAGTTATTCTATTTTTTTTACCGGAAGACGATAAAGAGTCAGAAACCTAGAGTTTGACGTTGAATAGATACCATGCGGTCCATCTAATCTGTCTGTTTTTCTTGTTGTAGCGGTGTTTGACTAGTAGACTCTACCAAGATAACACAACTAGAGCACATAAAATGCCTAAAATGCTGTTCGGAAGAAAATGGCACTGTATGTTATTTTAATATGATACTAGAAATAAAGAGGTGGGGAGTTTCCCTTTGAGGATTGTTCTGCATGCATGAGGTTATTCGACCCTAAGTATAGGATATTTGTATTCTGTCTCACAAAGTTTCCCTGTCTGACACTTCAGGGGTAACTCATTCCCTGTAGCAGCGTGTTTTCTTACAGCAAACATCTACAGTAACATTTTAAGTTATTGGAGGACCTCTTTATTTTTCTTTTTTCCCAGGTGGAGAACAGTAAGAAAACAAAAACAAATAATTGGCATGGTTAATGTGTAAACTACATTTTTTCTTAAGAACGCTATATGTTATTTTGGGATTTAAAAGAAACATTTTGTTTGTCAAGGAAAGAAAACCTATTGTCCTCGTACTTAGCCTCCCCGCAAACCTGCTGCTTCCTTTCTATTCTAGCTAGTGCTCTCGCAGCAAAACAAGGCACAACTGGGTTCCATGCGATAGCCAATGCTGCATAACACAATGAAGCCGTTATCAGGAAAGCGAGCTTAGTGTTTCCGAGTGAAGGTTTGCTTAGTTTACGAATAGTGAAATGGTTAGTTATGTTTCTTCACAACTAAACTGGGCAGGACTACCTGGTCATTGTAACGGTGTTCTTTGCTAGTTGTCAGGTGTGTGTCATTTTCCAGCCTCGATAAGACGCTGTCTCGTTGCACATGAGGGAGGTATCAGAGCACCTTGTATCGTTTATAATTTTTTATGGTAGTGTTGTATAGTGTACTATTCTTGTCTCTCACTTCTCTTTTCTACTCTTCTCGCAGACACACTGGTTGCAGTGCTAGAAAGGGATACGCTGGGGATACGTGAGATCCGGCTCTTTAACGCAGTGGTACGCTGGTCGGAGGCAGAGTGCCAGAGGCAGCAGCAGCCAGTCACATCGGAAAACAAACGCAAAGCTCTTGGCAAGGCCTTGTCTCTCATCCGTTTTCCACTTATGACCATTGAAGAGTTTGCTGCAGGTATAAGCAAATAATATCTATGGTAGACATTTGTGATATGACAATAGCACGAGTGGTACTTCATAAAACATAGTTTTCGTTAGATGTTCTTCTTTATCGGGAACATGCTTTACGGGCCGTCTTATGGCAAGGTCAGATCCAACATTACATTTATTAAGAACAAAGTGCAACTACAATGGTATAAAAATCTGTATAAAAAATAGTATATACATGTGTGTAGTCATCTTTAGGTCAATATCAGATTCCATAAAATGTTTACTTTTTGACAAGTTCACTTATTGATTTCTGACCTAAAATGTGATTAAGTTTTATGGAGACAAACCCAATGGTTATGTGACTTGCTTCGCACATCCTGCTTGTTTCAAAGCACAAGGGTTAAATATAGCGTAATTTGTAAATTTGCTTCCACAAATGGGTGAGAAGTCCCCTCAAACGATCTCTTATTTTAGTGCAAACAAATCATCATATCTTCTGTGTTTGGATAGTTTTCAGGATAACCTGCCTATTAAATATGTTTATGTAATTCTTTATATAATCCTTTATATAGTTCTCTGCAGATACGTATGCAGACCCTTAGAACACACAGCTTACACAGTGTGTATCTGTGTGTATGTAATATAAATAAAAAGGGGCTTTGTTGTATTTGTCTTATTGTTGTGTCTTTGAAAGTGAATAGGAAAAATTATATCATCCTTTGTCTTTTTTTTTGGCTCTAGGCCCAGCTCAATCTGGTATTCTTACTGATAGAGAGGTGGTCAGTCTTTTCTTGCACTTCACAGTGAACCCAAAGCCTCGTGTGGAGTTCATCGACAGGCCACGGTGTTGCTTGAGAGGGAAAGAGTGCAACATTAACCGCTTTCAACAGGTAGAAAGCCGTTGGGGCTACAGCGGCACAAGTGACCGAATAAGGTATGGTGCTTCTGGTAGTAATTTTATTAAATAGGGTGTTATAGTTATTAAGACAATCATATCAATTAAATCATTTATTTTCCATGACTGCTCATTTAAAAGGAATGTCTCAAAGATTTTTTTCCTTTGAGCATTTAATGCAGTGTTGTATACATAAAAACCAGGTTTTTCTCAAAGCTAACCTACATTTATCTCATTTTGTTCAATAAACTTCCTTTATCTACAGACCTGGAGGCTACAATTTTTGCCAGTCATGTGATATTTTGCATAATTGTCCCTGCTCAAACCACAGGGCACTATGATAAGGTGTCAGTGTTTGTCTAGTAGAGTAGGCACACATAACAAAGCTAGAACACACAAATGACTAATATACAGCTGGCTGATATTATACACAAGTTAGAACTTCACAGCACATTTTTTATAAAATTCATATTTAATCTACTATTTTAAAAATTGACGTGTTCCTGCTGTTAACAGCCTTTACCTCTTTTTCTCATAATACAGAAATACAAATGGTATGTTACAACTTAATTCTGTGTATAACTAAAATTTAATTCTTGTAAAACAACATTGCAATAATGTTCTGTTCTTATATATTAAAGCAGTAGCCATATTCAGGACATAACCATTAGTTACTGTCAGGTTATTGGTCAGGTTATGGATCTGAAAGAAAATGAAAACAAAGAAGAAATTATACATGTACAGTGAAGGAAAAAATATTTTTTGTTATTCTGTCTCTCACTGTTCAAATTAAAATTGTCTTTGTCAGTGGGCAAACGTACAAAATCAGCAGGGGATCAAATGTTTTTTTTTGCTTCACTGTACATAGATGAGGATCACACATCATCAATAACGCCACTAAGAAGAAAACAATTGTGAATGAATGAGCTTACAAACCCCAGCTACTGGGAATGGAGAAATGGTACAATAGTCAACAGTGTATCAATAGCTCTCTATAACACTGGCTTGTAAGGGAGAGTGTCAACAATGCTGCTTATCAGCAGGACCTGTGCGTTTTGTTATAACTGAAGAAACAATGGAGCAAGACAGAGAAACACTGAAAGACCCCCTCCAGGACAACCCAAGCACAAAGTCACAGCTGTACTTGAATGGATCCTGAACCAACAGATAAATGTGCTGGAGTTTGACTAGGCCTGATTCAATGAACCATTCAGTCTGGCTGTTTCTCACTCTAAGACCACAAACCTTGATTGTTAAGCAAACTAGTTCAGATCCCCAAATAATAAAATAACACAAGCACATGGTCTTCAAGAACAGATTTTATTAAAAGTTTCGGGTTATTTGTTACTGGCGAAGCCCGCGTCGGCATCAGCCAACACCCATGCTCGAGAGTACACTAGACAACAACATAGTTGCATGTTCAAGTAGAGCTTCCGATTTAATCAGTGACGGTGCAAGTAGATCCTAATTGGACAATATCCCAAGATTTTGCAAGTGCTGTATGTGTCTTTGCATGTGCCTATGGGTGATGGCCCAAGGTTTGCATGTGTGTGGCTATTGAACAGTGCAAGGCAGAAGACCAAGAAATAACAGTATGGAATTAACAGCAGCATGACCACAACAAAACAGTTGTCTGGTGTAATTCTATTTTATGAAATGATCAATCTTATTTAACTTCCTTTTCATATTTGCTCGGTGCAGTTATTCTCTCATGGATTTTCAGAAAAAAACCCTGTCGCTGTGGGCAGATGTGTACTTAGGTTGGCCACTGCTTACTTGTGTGACTGCCACCCTCTGCTGGCCACTGGAATATCATATATCCTAGCACTCGCGCTGAGAAGATTACTATGAAGGCTGCTGTAATGTAGAGTAATTGGGATGGTGACAAGGGAGATCCCCCCAACTGACAAATGAAGCAATGGCACACAGGATTACTAGCTTACCCATGAGAGAGCCCTAGTGTACGGCAGGTGCATATCTGTCGATGTGACCTTTTAAGCAAATTTAAGATAATCAGCAGCTACTTGGCATGTGATCCTGATCTTTGCTGTAAGGCAGGACAGTGATATTTGAAATGTTTGTATGCATAGGATGTAGGACAATCACTGTTCAATGTTTGCTTTGCATTAGATTGGGGTTTATACTCTGAGAGTACCACCACTGTTGATGGCCACTCTGGATTTAGCCCACTTACGTCTCGGCTTTAAAGGCACACATCTTGCCATCTAAGTGGTAGCCACATAATCCCTACCAATTTATATTGACTATTGTTTATTCAGTGGAAGTTGCCTTTGCTTACAGCAACATACCCTGATGGTGTGTGCATATTGTGGAAGTCAATTTCTAATATGTCCTAATGAGGAAGAGGATGACTTACCTGTTGTCATGGCTTTTGTTCTAGGGAAGGTCACTAAACTTAATGTAGTGGATTTAGATGGTTATACATGTATGTGTAATATGTACACACAAATCTGAATTATTTACCGAACAGTATATGACGTTTGGTACTCTGCAGCGGTTCAATTTAGTACAAGCTACTGAATTTTAGTTTATTCAGTTTATCCGTTTTCAGCATACTTTTATACATATATGTATTTTTGAAAGGGTTGTATAGAAAAGAGGAATTAATGGTTTTTGATCAACAATGATTTTTAGTTTTAGCATTTCATTCATCAGATGGGTTTTGTGCTGTCTTCTTGGGAGATCTGTAAGCGAGCCCCCCTTACATAAGTAGGAAGTGGAATTGTGTTACTCCTAGAGATACAGGAAACTTGTCGAATCAATGTACCTGTTGAGCCTGGTGTCCACATCAAGCAAGATAGCCTGGTATATGAAAAAGAAAAAAAGCTACGAGCTACAGACCTTAAAGCCTCAAAGTAAATTTGTTTTGCAAAACATGGTATTGATAGATGCATTTATTTGAAATGACTTGACAGGTCTGCTTTAACAACATAGCCAGGTTTTCCTTAAACCTAGTTTATATTACTATATACAGCACTGTGTTTGAAAGACTGATGTTTGCATTTCCATGTTATTTCCCCATAAAGTACTGTATGGTGCATTAACTAAATGGTTGCATTCCTTCTGTGCTCTGCCAGTTTTGAGAAGATTTTTTTGTTTGTTTTAGTACTTTTTGAAACTAGTCCTTTGTAATGGTGTGTGTTATTTCAGATAAGTATTTTCACATTTCAAGATAAGAAATGTATTTGCAGTGGTGTGTGCTGATAAACTATTTAAGAGTCAAGTTCTCTGTTGGCTAATATTTTCTCTCCACAGAATGAAATATTTATGTTAAAACATTTTCTTCTAATTGATCTTCACAAACAAAAGCTTTGGTACACATATGGCTATCTTTTTGCATCTTAGGTTTTCAGTTAATCGAAGAATATTTGTGGTGGGTTTTGCTCTCTATGGATCAATACACGGACCCACAGATTATCAAGTAAACATACAGGTAAGCGTCATTAAAAGCAACTGCTTTTTAGCCATTTTTAGCAGTATGCCATATTATATGGAATTATTTTATATACATATAAATATAAAAGAGACAACACAGGATTGGAAAAATCCTTTTACCTTTACAATATTTTCTAGAATTGGCACGTTAGTGTATAAATAGTGGCTATGGGCTGAAAATTTTTTTGACGTCAGCAGGGAGAGGGCGTCCAAATCATGTCTTTGAAATCTGGCACGTTTACAAGAACATAAAAGCCATGATACAAAAGAAAATGGTGATATTTGGACATCATGCAGTTCTTTTATTGTTTTGAATTAAACTTTAAAGAAAAGCTGTAAGCCACAAATTGTGAATTTTGTTGTGGTGATAAGCAGTCCTGTTAATAAATTGACGTTTGTATCTCAGCACTTTTAACCTAGCTTAAGAAAAGGGAGCTTTTTTATATCTTTATAGATATTTTTTGTATCATATAAAATTGTTTAGTTATACTTTGCCAATGCTTATTGTGCCTTGTTTTCTTAAAAAACACAAAATTGAGTAATTGCTAAATGTATGGCATATAGAATAATTTGTGATCCTTATTTTATGACAGTGCATAATGTTTTTACATACACTGCTATACTTTTAATAGAACATACTCCCCCCCCCCCAGTAGCATCCTTGGAAATTGTTTACACTTGCAAAGTTGCTCAGTAAACTAATTTGTGATGAAAAGATAGGTGTCTCTTGCCTCTAGTTGAAGTAGAAGTGCAATCTTACTGAATCTGTGGTACCTCCAGTGCCGGAATACACAATACCATTTAAGATGCAGCTCTCTCCTGCAGGGTTGTAACTAGAAGCCTCAGGGCCCCGGTGTGAGAATCTGTTAAGACCCTCCCCCCCATAAAATCATGATTTTTTTTATTCAACACACTATCTACCTCCTCTCCCCCCTTCTCAAGCTATCTTCCCCCCCATTCTCACTATCTACCCTCTCCCTACCCCCCTTTGTAGGTCACTTACCATGCAGTCCTGTGGTGGGAGCGCGAGGCCTCTGTCTCGCTGCTCTGCCGCGGTGCGCCCGGCTTCACTGCACCAGCACACGAGACAGACGCCTCACGCTCCCACCACTTCAGTTGGGGCAGCGCTGAGGCAGGCGGCGGCAGAGGAGACAGAAGGGTGCCGAGCGGTTGCTGAAAATGACTGCTCGGCACCCCCTGGGCCCCCCTGACTGGCAGAACAATCGCGACCCCGGTAGTTCCGCCACTGCTCTCCTGGGTGTCCTCATATCTGTCTCTATCAGCTTTTCTGGCAAGACATCATCACCTCTTCCACCTTTGGTTGGCGTCCCCCAAGGATCAATGGTTGTCCTTCTGCTGTTCTCTTTATACTTCATCTCTTGGCAAACGAATCAACTCACTTGGCATCCAGTATCATCTATATACAGATGATACCCAAATCTGATCTCTCTCCATCTTTCATGTCCTGTATTACCAATTGCTTGTCTGATATTTCTTTATGGATGTCACAACGCTACCTGACACTTAATCTTTCTAAAACTGGACTTATTAACTTTCCTCCTGCCATCTCCACTCCAGTACCTGAATTCTGTATCACCATTAACAACACGACTGTCTCTCCTCCAAACTGGGCATGATGCCTCGGGGTCATCCTTGATGCAAACCTCTCCTTGATCCCTAACATTCAGTCCTGTTGCAAGATCCTGCTGCTTGCACCTAAAAAAAAAAAATCTTCTCGCATCAGCCCATTCCTCACCCAAGAATACACAAAAACTCTGATTCATTCACTTATCATCTTGACTACTGCAAGTTGGCTGAGATTCCACTGTCTCGACTTTCTCCACTGCATTCTGTGCTTAATGCTGCTGCTAGGCTTATTTTCCTTGCACGCCACTCTTCCTCTGCTTCCCCACTCTGTGAAATCCTCCACTCCCTATTACCTTTTTAGAATTAAATTTAAAATGTTTGTACTAACATATAAGGTCCTCCATAACACTGCTCCTTCATACATTTCTGCCCTCATAAACCAATACACCACTACTCAATCTTTGTTCTTCCCATGGGCTAAGTCTCTCCTCTAACTTTTTTCCGTCTATAAGATTAATTGCTGCCCCGTACCTTTAGAACCTACTTCCACCGAACCTTCAGCTTTCACCCTTCCTCCCAACTTTCAAGACGCATACTATCTTAGTTGCTGTTACAACCCCCACACTCACCTGTCCTTGTTCCTTATGTTTGTTACCCCACTCCCGCAAGGTTGTAAGTTTGCCAGCAGGGCTCCTAATGGTTTCTCCACCTAATGTATTGGTTTGTCTTAGTCTGTCAATTATAGTCTTGTCATGCCCTTGAATATATGTATTGTAAGAAGCGCTGTGTAAATTGTTGACGCTATATAAATAAGATAAGAAGAATACCAGTGTGTAGGATGAGTGAGGCTTGTTATTAGACCTTTTTTACATGTCTCTTTCTCTACCAATTTCCTTCTTCAGATTATACACACCGACAGCAATACAGTACTTGGTCAGAACGATACTGGCTTCAGCTGTGATGGGTCCTCAAGCACCTTTAGAGTCATGTTTAAGGAACCAGTAGAAATATTACCTAATGTGAACTACACAGCTTGTGCCACACTGAAGGTAATGCTAATTAAGTGGTAATAGGCTAAGGCATATGTGGCTATATAAGCAGCAGCCTAGGGTATTGTTCAACAGATTTTTTTTTGTATAGATATATATACCATAACAAATGAAACAGACTACTTTATGTGTGTAATGGGGTTGTGGTTATTGCAGATGCTTATTTCAGGTGCTTGTGGTAAAAGATGTCTCCCAAACCAGTTTAAATTCCGGCCTGGATATAGCCAATGCAAACTGTTGCACAATGTGCAAGAGAATGAAATTACCGCTTCAGTAAAATGTAGTGAAGTACCTGACTTTTTCCTGGTTACTATGGGCTGTTTTCATCTACAGTGCACTTGGTGCCATAACAAATTGTGCTGTGATCTCAAGCGGTGCATTTGTTGACCTTCTCTTATACCAGTGGTGTCAGAAACCTTCCTTTCCCTGTGCAAAATATAAGTGCCATCCGGTCCATAGCATAAAATCCCTTTTTCTTTTTGTTTGTTTCTTATAAAGTACATAATATATAGAAACCTGTTTTATTTTTTTATTTTTATTTTTTTTAAACTTGTAGGGCCCGGATTCTCACTATGGTACAAAAGGACTGCGCAAAGTCATCCATGAGTCTCCTACCACTGGTGCCAAGACATGCTTTACATTCTGCTATGCAGCTGGGAACAACAATGGAACATCTGTTGAGGATGGACAGATCCCAGAAATTATCTTTTATACGTAAGGTTGGAAAAACTCCCCCTCAGAATATCAGGTCAAGCTTCCTCACTGTTGGATGCACCACAAGTGCTAGGCTTGGATGCTTTGGCTGGCCAATATGTGTGTCTGGAAAATGGCACCTATTCTAGTGGGAACAGGGTAAGGAGGCAATAAGACGTTAGTACAGTTTATCTTTAGTGCCACCCACCATCCATGTGCCACATGGCTAGGCATCTCCTTTTGGGTATGTCTAAGTAAACATTGCTACCACTGCTTCTTACTTTTC
The DNA here is from genome assembly GCF_027358695.1 of Spea bombifrons. NCBI lineage: Eukaryota > Metazoa > Chordata > Amphibia > Anura > Pelobatidae > Spea > Spea bombifrons. The sequence continues at coordinate 62,553,965 of NC_071087.1, forward strand.
TCTGCCAGAGACTTAGAATGCCAAATCGATACACCAGCTGTGGCATATCATTGAGCAGTGGTTTACATTAGAAACACTGTGCTGCTGGCACCATACTCTTGGATGTTATGTTGATGTTACAGGCAGTGAAATAGTTTACGTCGGGAAACTGCTTCTTCTCAGTGGCGTTGATGGTTACTGTATCCGCACTTTTTACTCTTAGTGTGGGTAGGATGTCCTTGAATTGAACATGATATATATGGAAAGATGGCTGATGCTGGAATAATCTAGCACAGTAGACATTTTTGCCACAATCTCTAATCACACCTCTGGCATTGAATTGGTAAATGAGCTGTGGATTAAAGTTATCAGTATCCTTAAACAGATCTATATTTCTCTTTTCATTTTGTCTGTGACATTTCAGCTCCTGGTAAATTAGCACTTTGATCTTGGTGTATTATCCACACTAGGAGAGCTTCTGCCTTCTACCATGCCCATGGTGCAGTGATTTTCAAATGCTCCTTTTTATAAGGTGAAGGGATGGAAACCACAGGGCACAATATTCACTTACAAAATGTGAAATTGATAATATCAAAAAAATGTATAGAATGTATTAAAGTTTTATAGCACTTAGATATGCAGTCCCTTATAAGATAATGGCTCAGTTATTATGATGTTACAGGCATTATTATGAGGGCTAAATGTTATCCTTTAACCAGCCTGCCGATTAAAATTCCATTGAACAATGTAAGTATCCAAATAGATCAAGAGCAGAAATGATGCTCCTACCTTAACAGGTTCATTGTATTTGTATTGATTGTAAATGTAGTGGCTGCTTGCTTTTCCCCCTGCTGTTGCTTCAGCATTGTTAAAACAGGCCCAAATAGTGTGTCTATAAACTTGAATGTACTGAAAGGTCTCTATAAATGACCATTTGTCACAGTCTCAATTCAGCCAGCTTCTTTTTCTGTAAATAGAAAATTAATAAAGATGTGCAACAAATGACTTTGTTTCATTTTATGGTTTTATTGCAGCAACATGAAGTAAAAAACCCAGTACACAAATTTGATTTGTCCAAATGAAATACCGTATTTGCTCGATTATAAGACGACCCTGATTATAAGACGACCCCCCAAAATCTAAATATTAATTTAGGAAAAAAACAAAAAGCCTGAATATAAGACTACCCTATAGGAAAAAAAGTTTTACTAGTAAATATTAATTCATGTAAACAATATTTTCATATTTAATAAAAGCTATGATTGAGAAAAATATATATTTTTTTATTTCCTTTTATTTGCCAACCTGCCCCCCCAGTTATGCACATCTGCCCCCAGGGTTGCCACTCTGCCCCCAGAAATGCCTTATACCCCCTATTTGCCACTCTGCCCCATGATATGCCTTTTAATCCCCTATATGCCAGAGTGGCATATAGGGGGTTAAAAGGCATATCATGGGGCAGAGTGGCATATAGGGGGTTAAAAGGCATTTCTGGAGATATATATATATAACTGCTAACAGCAATCACACCCCTATCAAGCCAAGGCAGCCAGTACATGCTGGAACCTAGGATGATAGGAGTGTGAGTACAGCCTCCCTATGCCATGCTACCACCACCACCCTTACACATCCATACTAACACACACTCATTCACAAACATTTAAATACTCATTCATTCCATTAATCACATATACACACACACGCTCAAACCCCCCAGCCCCCCACCCCCTTACCTGAACTGCTGATCTCTCACTCAAGACTTCTGCAGGGGCCATGGGCGTAGGAACCCCTAAAAATCTGGGGGGGATAGCATTTTTTCTGGTAGGGTATACCTGACCATTTCACCAACAGGGACTTTATGACATCACATTATAAATACAGAGACATTAATATGAAGTTGGTCCCCCTTTGCCGCTATAACGGCTTTCACTCATCTGGGAACGATTTCCACAAGATTTTGGAGAGTTTCTGTGGGGAATTTTTGCAGCCATGCCTTTATGGACCTTGTTTTGTACACTGGGGCACAGTCATGATGGAATAGAAAAGGACCTTCCCCAAAACCGTTCCCACAAAGTTAGAAGCATAGTGCTGTCCAAAAAGGTATATCACCTACAGCTCATAAAACGTTCTACTGGATGAATGGGAGAAAATTCCCACAGAAACAGAAAAATCTTACAACCACAGATGGACCCCACTGGACACGGCCACAGAGACTACTATGATGTATTGAAGGAACCATCTAAGACTCCTAACACGTCATGCACACAGGAACATATCCACACACTTAAACACTTGAATAACATACACACGCACACAATAATACACCCCAAAACATTCCTACCCTAATATACCTAGACACATGCCCACCATAACACACCTGGAAACATACTATCATACCCATAAAAACAGATGTGCACAATAACAAACCCACAAACATACGCTATCACACCCAGACACGCAAACACATCCTTCACTTACTCTGCCTACCCCTAGATTAACTCGTGGTGCTTTGTATTAGTGATGCCCTAGACCAAGTAGCACCCCGAAATATTCTATTGTGTCCGAATGCTGTGACACACATACTCATTTTAACCAGAAATAGGCCTGGATTTAACCCTAGGTGCCCCTGAGTTAAACATGTGTTACAGGGAATCATAATCTTCCCTTTAAGTACGACATGCCTGCTCATACACACATATACACTATCCATACACACATATACACTATCCATACACACATATACACTATCCATACACACATATACACTATCCATACACACATATGCACTGCCCTTACGCATGCCTGCCCACAAAAACACACACATACACTGCAATTGCCTGCACATACACACTTGCCAGTACTCACACATATGCACTACCCTTATACACGCCTGCCCAAACATACATAAACTGCTCACACACACACACGCCTCCCCATAAATATACACTGCCTTTGCACATAGTTACACAGACGTATACACTATAAGACAAATACACTCCTTATATACACACACATATACACTGCCCATTCAGACGTACACATATATACTGCCCATACAGACGTACACAAATATACAGCCCATACACACGTACACATATACACTGCCCATACACACGTACACATATACACTGCCCATACACACGTACACATATACACTGCCCATACACACGTACACATATACACTGCCCATACACACGTACACATATACACTGCCCATACACATACACTGCCCATACACACATACACATATACACTGCCCATACACACATACACTGCCCATACAGATATACACATATACACTGCCCATACACACGTACACTGCCCATACACATATACACTGCCCACACACACGTACACATATACACTGCCCATACACATATACACTGCCCATACACACGTACACATATACACTGCCCATACACATGTACACACGTACACATATACACTGCCCATACACATATACACTGCCCACACACACACGTACACATATACACTGCCCATACACACGTATGCACATACACTGCCCTTATATGCGTGTGCCCATACACACATATGCCTGCCCAAGTGCCCATACACATTCATAGACATTGCCCATATACATGCCTCACTATATATATATATATATATGCCCACACACATATCTACCATCAGACCCCCCCTTGTTTTGCACATCAGACCCCCCTCATTTTGCACATCAGACTCGTTTTGCACATCAGACCCCCCCTCGTTTTGCACATCAAACCCCCCCTCGTTTTGCACATCAGACCCCCCCTCGTTTTGCACATCAGACCCCCCCTCGTTTTGCACATCAGACCCCCCCCTCGTTTTGCACATCAGACCCCCCCTCGTTTTGCACATCAGACCCCCCCCTCGTTTTGCACATCAGACCCCCCTCGTTTTGCACATCAGACCCCCCCTCGTTTTGCACATCAGACCCCCCCCTCGTTTTGCACATCAGACCCCCCCCCTCGTTTTGCACATCAGACCCCCCCTCGTTTTGCACATCAGACCCCCCCCTCGTTTTGCACATCAGACCCCCCCCCTCGTTTTGCACATCAGACCCCCCCCCTCGTTTTGCACATCAGACCCCCCCCCTCGTTTTGCACATCAGACCCCCCCTCGTTTTGCACATCAGACCCCCCCCCCCTCGTTTTGCACATCAGACCCCCCCCCCCTCGTTTTGCACATCTCTTACCTTTCTCTTCTTCTCTTCTGCTTTCTGCTTGCTCTTCCTCCTCCCCTTCTGGTGGTTTGCCGCTCTAGTGCAGTGCAGCTGCGCAGAGCTGTTTCTGCTGAGCGCCGGGGTTGGGATATAAACGTCATATCCCATCGCCCGGCACTCAGTGACAGACAGCACACCGGTAAGTGTTGGACTGGTTAGGGAAATCCCCAACCAGTCCTGCACGCTGCAGCTGCTGACCGGGCAGCTGTGCACCGAGGGCACTGGGGGGGATTGCTCTATTATCGGTCCCCCCCGCATGATTTCCTGGGGGGGATCTGTCCCCCCCGTCCCCCCCGGTTCCTACGCCCGTGGCAGGGGCCCGCTGTGAGTGCAACTTCTCTGGCCCCGCCCCCAGAGGAAGGAGGGGGGAGGCAGAGTTTTGTGACACGCTGCTAGCTTCTTGTTCTCCTGCTGCTCGCGACCAAAGCCCGGTAAGTAGCATGGCCCCATTTTGAGGTCTGATTAGAAGACAACCTCGATTATAAGACGAGGGGTATTTTTCAGAGCATTTGCTCTGAAAAAAACCTCGTCTTATAATCGAGCAAATACGGTACTTTTTATGGGCACTGGAAACCATCTTTGAACAGCTGGGTAATATAAGCCAACATCAAGCATTATTGATATGCCTGACACACAGTATTATCAAACATAGTAGCAATTTTAACAACCTTGAGGTAATATGTAACAATGGGATTTAGCAAGGACTGTATATATCAGTTGCTTTTCTCCCAGCCTCTCAATTCCTATAAAGTCAAACAAGAATGCCTGCACGTCTACAAAAATTGAGGCTCACTCAGTCATTTGTAAAAACAAATATTTCTTTTATTTGGGTCCATAGTCCAGTAACTTGGAATACAACAAAGTGTATCCAAAATATGCAATATGGCCAGTCAGATAAACCCGCCATTGTAATAGAAAAGAAATATGCTTAACGCACTTTATCAAAAGCTAATTGCTCCCAAAAAGAAAATTCACTAAATATACATAAAAATTAAAACAATTAAAAACGTGTACTAAATTGCCCTCTCTGCCGCTGCCATGGCCTGTATGCCGTTGTGTTCATTTCCGAAATGCAATAAATTCAGATTAACCCCCTGAAGGATCGGGCTGTTACCTTTTTGTACCCTTTGTGACTGAGTACTGACATTTTTGCGGTGCTCGTGTTTAGCTGTAATTTTCTTCTCTCTCATTCAGTGAACTCACACAAGACTTATATATATTTTTTTCATAACAAGAAAGGCTTTCATTAGATATAATTTTTGATCATTTCTTCTAATTTCCTATACAAAAAAATAGTATGAAATGTTTGAAAAATCACTCTCATTTTAATTTGAAAAATATTTTACTTGTCTATTAAAGCGAATAAAAAAAAAAAACCTGCTAAATAGATTATATTTGTCCTGAGTTTAGAAAGCATTTTTTCTTTTTCTTCAAATCTGTTAATCCAGTCCCCATGTCCTATTTGAGACATCAATTAAATTTGACCCCATCAAACAGTCTATCTTTGAAAACTAAGAACCCCAGGGTATTTCAAATGCTGGTATTTTAGGTTTCCATGTACCAATTCTAAAAAATAAATTACTACTACAAACTATGAATTCAGTTCCTGGTACATGTCACTGACAAACATCATCCCAATATGTGTTCAGCAACATCTGACTACAGTGTGTGTGTGTGGGGGGGTAAAAGGCCACATTAGGGAAGTGTGCATTTTTCAATTTAGAATTTTACCATCATGTCCTGTTTGGGAAATCTTTGAACCTGGCAAATTCAATTTTACCCCAATCAAAACATCTATTTGAAAACTAGACATCTCAAGGTATTTCAAATACTGATATTTTAAATACGTACTTTTAGGTATGAATTTACAGCCTTTGGTATATGTCGCTGCCAAATACCACCCATGCATGAGTTTGTCGGATTGTTTGGGGGGCTGAAAGGCCGCACTTTGGAGATGTGCATTTTTTTTGTTTTCATTTTGACATCTGGTAAGTCTGGGCCCATGCCCTATTTGGGACATCTTTGAATCCGGACAATTCAATTTACTCAAACCATATAAGACACTCCATGGCTTTTTCAAATGCTAGTATGCCAGAGTGGCAAATGCCAGAGTGGCATATAGGGGGTTAAAAGGCATTTCTGGAGGTATATATATATATAACTGCTAACAGCAATCAAACTCCTATCAAGCAAGGCAGCCAGTACATGCTGGAACCTGGGGATGATTGGAGTTTGAGTACAGCCTCCCTATGCCATGCTACCACCTCCCCCCTTTACACATCCATGCTATCACACACACTCAGTCACAAACATTTAAATACTCATTCATTCCATTAATCACACATACACACACATTAATCACAAAAACCCTCCCCCACCCCCCACTGCAGATCTCCCACTTGCAGACTTCTGCAGGGGCCCGGCTGTGCGAGCAAATTCTCTGGCCCCGCCCCCAGAGGAAGGAGGGGGAGGCAGAATTATGTGACTCTTTGCTAGGCTCCTGCTGCTAATAGAAGAGACGCTGCTCGGGACCAAAGCACCGGTAAGCAGCCTGGCCCCAGCAGACATTTTGTTTTAGGTCTAATTAGAAGACGACCTTGATTATAAGACGAGGGGTATTTTTCAGAGCATTTGCTCTGAAAAAAAACCTCGTCTTATAATCGAGCAAATACGGTATATATATATATATATATACCGGTGGATCTGGATCTTAGTCTCATAATGAGACCTCAATTTGAAGTCTGATTATAAGACGACTCCGGTAATAAGACGAGGGGTATTTTTCAGATCATTTGCTCTGAAAAAACCTTGTCTTATAATCAAGCTAATACGATATATGTCAGACGATTCGCTAGGGAGGGGCCACATTGAGGCATTACGACAACACTGCTTAAGCAAAGAAGATCACTTTCTAACCTTATTTAATGCAATGAAGTGCCAGGTTGTAAACTGACCCTTTTTCTGCAACATGCCTGGCACTTCATTGGTCGTTAATGGGTTAAAAAAAAAAAAGTACTTGCCCACCTGTAGTATTGACTGTAGCAATGGACATCAACCTGCTCCTACACCGGGAAGAGGCACACTACACGGAAAGTAAAGAAACCTTTAAATCTAAACTGCAATATGATAGCCCAAAATTAACAATGTTGCAGTATACACCCAACCAACACAATTTACAAAATCACAATACATTTTGTTGGTTGTTTCACTCACACACTCACCCACTCTCTCATACTCTCATTCACTTTCTCTTATGCTCTCTTGGAATGTTTCCTTATCTTCTCTGCCCACCAGTACTGTGTCCCTGTCTATGAGAAGCTCAGCTCCACTTCTGATCTTGCATTTTCTTGCGTTTGTCGTCTAACGCTGCTCCAAAAATTCTCCATCTGCTTCTAGAATAGGTAACTGTGACAGACCCTGTAGTGACGGATGGTCTCTGCCGTCAATAGTTCCAGCGATCTCTTATGGTCCCCTCGGTATTCTCCAGACTTCCAGTAACCAAGTAGTTATACTCCACGATTAAGTGTCCCTTGTCCCCAAATCACAGACACGGTCTTAGGCTTGAATAATTAAGAATCTCTTTTATTGTACACCAAACACCAACTTTATACCTGAGACCATCTTGAAAAGAACAATACATAAATACATTAGCTTAAACACTTTAACTGGCACCAATCAGGAGAGTGCTGGAACAGGGAGCAACCAATCACAGTGCAGGGGGTGTGGTCACTGATGCCCCACGTCCCATTAACTTAGGGACCAATCAAAAGTGGAGCTACCCTTCCTACCATATATGGATTTCCGGGGGGTGTGGCTGTAGCAACCAATAGGGAAGGTGCCTACCTAGGAGACCCCTACAACCTTGCCACAGATGCTCCTATGACGCTAACTAAAGACAATAGGACGACACCTAACCCGGAAGCATTGCCATTTTACAGAAGTTAACAGCAGGTTACTTCAGGCAAAAAGGACATTATGTCTACATGTAAATCGTAAGTGAAAACAGGATAAAAATTTACATACTCAACAAAACCTTTTATATGTGACCTCACCCAAACAAAAAAAACAAATCTTTCATACCGATTATACTCGATTATAAGGCAACCCCCCAAAATTTGAATATTTAAGCCTGAATATAAGACTACCCTATAAGAAAAATAGGCTGTCTGAGAGGAGGGTCCAGGTCCACTGCAGCGCTGTGGGGGATCCTGCTCTCTGGTAGCCTGTGAACGTCTGCGTGATGTGCACAACCTCCGCTGCTGGCCAGCACGTCCACTGGGGCTTCTATGGTGGAGCACCGGAAGGTCATGTCACACTGATGCTTCGTAATGGAAGCCCCGGCCGAAGTGCTGTCCAGTGCACTGGCTGCTAGAGAGGAAGATCCAGGTCACCTGCAGCACTGCGGGGAAGTTGGATCTTAGTCTTATAGTCATAACTCTGTTTGAGGTCAGATTATAAAACAACCTTGAATATAAGACAAGGGGTATTTTTCAGAGCATCGTCTTATATTCGAGCAAATACGGTATATCTTACAAAATATTGAATACATTTAGAAAATGGATTCTCAGAATTTTTTTTAAAAAAAAATGCTCCTCCCAAAAGGTCATATAAAGGTTGGCATATGAGGGCGCAAAGCCGTCCCCTGGAATTGAAGATAAATATCGTAAAAAATTAAAAAATGAGTAAGACTTTAATAGACTGTAGCAAATAATCCACTGTACCCTTTGCATAATAAACCTTCCTTATGGGGTATGGTAGAATGAAGTCAAATCTAAACATCTGTACCCAGTACTGTACTATGATTTCTTGAAGAATGTGGTTGGTGTCCACAGCCTTGTGGACCTTAGGCAAAAAATGAAATAACAGTACGGATGGTTTGGCTTTGTATATGTACTGCACCTCATCAATACTAAGCAGGCCCGGACTGAGACAAAAAATAGGCCCAGGCATTTAAGACTGAGCAGTGTTAAGTGTTAAGCCAAATTCTGACAAATTCTTGTTGCCTATTAGTTATATTTAATCATGCTTTTGTCACTGTAATCAATTAGCATTACATAAATATATAATAAATGAATCATAACTTCATGCAATTTATAAAGTGCCATATCTTTAATGAAACTTTCTATCTTTGACCATTTAGTTGGTACTTAGAAAGAGGTAGAAACTTTGTAAAAAACTAACAAAAAAAAAACAACTTTTACTTAGAAACCAAAACAACTTAATGAGGCCGCTTTGGTGTATATGCCCAGAAACAATATAATGGGGGGGGGGGCAATAAGATACCACAGTCAAAACACGGGGGCATTAATAATTTACACCATTAAATCATTACTGAAAAAACATATATATATATATATATATATATATATATATATTATATATATACATATTATATATATATATATATATATACATAATACTTGGTCTTTCAACATGGGAAGCCTGAAGCCACAATTTAGTGCGACTAATCCTTGAAATAAATATTATAGAGTAAATAACACAATACCTTATCTTTTCCACTAAATGATTTCAGGGCCTTGAATGTTTTGTCCCCTGAAGTCACTACAAATTCAGGAGGGCATTTTATCTCTGGATAAGTAAAAATGAAATAGTTCCTACCGTAAATTAAGTGCCAGGAAACAGATAACCAAACACACACCAGGACAGGCTTTTTCACACCGACACCCAGACACACACACCAGGACAGGCTCTGCCACATCGACACCCAAACACACACAGGACAGGCTGTGCTACACTGACATCCGAACACACACACTAGGACAGGCTCTGCCACACTGACATCCGAACACACACACTAGGACAGGCTCTGCCACACTGACATCCAAACACAAACACTAGGACAAGCTCTGCCACCCAGACACCCAGACACACACACTAGAACAGGTTCTTCAACACCGTCATCCAAACACACACACCAGGACAGGCTCTGCCACACTGACACCCAGACACACACACACACACACACACACACACCAGGACAGACTCTGCCACACCAACACCCAAACACACACACACCAGGACAGGCTCTGCCACACTGACACCCGAACACACACCAGGACAGGCTCTGCCACACTAACACCCGAACACACACCAGGACATGCTCTGCCACACCGACACCCAGACACACACACCAGGACAGGCTCTGCCACACTGACACCCAAACACACACACCAGGACAGGCTCTGGCACACCAACACCTATACACACACACCAGGACAGGCTCTGCCACACCGACACCCAAACACACACACACTAGGACAGGCTCTGCCACACCGACACCCAAACACACAGAACAGGACAGGCTCTACCACACCGACACCCACACACAAACACCAGGACAGGCTCTGCCACATTGACACCCGCATCCGGAGGGTTTCCACGGACGGTTTCACTTTGGTATTGATTTATGTGATGGTCGCTGCCCCCAAAACAGCCTGCCTGTGGTATCTTTGCCCCAAAACAGCCTGGCTGTGGCATCTTTACCCTCCTTACACATCCATGCTATCACACACACACACACATATTCATTCACTCGTTCACAAATATTTATTCACTAATTCACAGATAATCATTCACTCATTCTGATATTCATTCATACATTGATACTCATTAATTCCCTCATTCAGATACTCATTTACATATACTCATTTACAAACATTTATTCACTTACGCCTTCACAGATACTCATTAATTCACTCACTCAATCTCACATACTCCTTCATACAGCCTCCCTCACCCACTTACCTGAACTGATGATGTACGCGCCCTTGCAGACTTCTGCGAACAACCTGTTCTACCGCACAGGGGAAGTAGACGCACAGCAGGGTCATGTGACGTACATGACGTATGTAACGTGACTCTGTTGGATTCCTGCGTCCCCCTGGCGGTAGAAGAGACGATGCTCGTGCGCGTCTGCCAGGTAAGTCGCAGTTGCTGCGGGCTTAAGGGGCAGGTGCCCCTTTTAAGGTAGGGGCCTGGAGCTGCAGCTCCATTAGCCCCTACGTCAATCCGGCCCTGGGCCGCCCGGCCTACCGGGCAAATGCCCGGTGTGCCGATGGCCAGTCCGGGCCTGATACTAAGTATTGTTGTATGTATGCCAGTATCCAGAATCTCAGACAATTCTTTGTGATAGTTATTGCTGTAATCAATGGATAGTTTGCAGTAGACTTTGGTATCTGATAACTGCCTATTTTTCCATTCCTTGATGTAGTAAAATGAATCCATGACTACCACAGCTCCCCCTTTGTATTTTTTATCCCTTGGTAAAACCTTTAGGGCTTACCATTGTGGTAAGGTTTACCAGCAAAACACTCAATGTGTTTACAGATTATAAAAATAAAGAAAATAGTAGTGATGGTAGTGCAAGGTTTAGAAGATAGCAGCTCAAAAAAAACACACGTGGAATGACCCCCTATTCCACAAAGTGACAAAGTGCAAACATATATATTCTGGCACTTTAGCACCAGAAAAGTGTGGAGTGCTAAAACAAATATTTTTTAAACTCACCCTTTATAAGTAGTTGCTGGGTGGTAAAATCGTATGTTAAAATCAACCCAACAAAGTATACAAAGAAAAAAATAGTGTGTACTTTAAAAGTCCTGGTAGACCTCCAAATACTCGTTTCACCTTCTGGCTTTATCAATCTGGAATCCTGGAATCAAACTGGAATCCAGAAGGTAAACGTGTATTTGGAGGACTACCAGGACTTTTAAAGTACACACTATTTTTTTTCTTTGTATACTTTGTTGGGTTGATTTTAACATAAGTTTACAAAATAAATGTGATTTTCATGCATCCTGGGACTTCCAAACATTTGGTGTGCTACAGCTGCTACCTGCTTTAAAGAAGGGTCTGCCTACCCTATATTAGGCACAAGCCACAACACTCAGAGCCAGGTAATTTTATGGCTCGGAGCAAGGGAGGAAAAAACCACAGAGACGTTTAGGTGAAGTGCCGCCTTAAGGTCACAGCCGTATGATTTTCAGGAGCACTGGTATTGTAAGCAAATTCTGCCGTGGTGAGTAGTTCTTTCGGATTGGAGGTACGTACAGTATGTTTCCAAGGTTTGGTTTGTTCGCTCTGACCATTCGACTGGGGACGAAAAGCTGTGGAGAGGTCTACGGAGATGTTCAATGAGTGATGGAATGCTTTCAAGAAATGGGAGGTGAATTGCGTGCCTCGATCGGAGAGTATGGATTTGGTTATGCCATGGAGTCGGAATACGGAATCAAGGAAGAGGGTGGATGTTCTTTTGGCAGTAGGGAGCCCTTTGGTTGGGATGAAGTGGGCCATTTTTGTCAACTGATCAACCACGACCATGATCGTGTTGTATCCTTGTGAGTCAAGGAGGTCCACGATGAAATCGACTGTGAGATGGCTCCACGGTTGGCATGGTATAGGCAAGGGTTGTAACAAACCTGCCATTCTGGAGGTAGCGGCCTTGGCATGGTTGCAAACGGCACAGGAATTTACATAGGCCCTGACATTGTGGGTAAGAGAAGGCCACCAGAAATGGCGTTGAATGTCATAGAGGGTTTTTCTTTGTCCGCTCTGCCCTGCTGTGAGGGCATTGTGACAATGTTGCAGCACTAGAGGACGTATGGTTTCAGGAACGTAGATTTTACCGTGTGACAGGGGATACCCTTCGGGTGAGGTCGGGAGATCAAGGGAGGAAGCAGCTTTTTGGATATCCTGCAAGAAGTGGGTCGTGACACCCATGAAGTGGTGTGTTTGCAGTATTGTCTCCTCTTGTTTGGGTTTTGCCTCTTCTGGGGCATGCATTCTGGAGAGGGCGTCTGCTTTTTGATTCTTTGAACCAGGACGATATGTGACATGAAATGTGAAACGGGAGAAAATCAGAGCCCATCGTGCTTGACGAGGATTGAGATGTTTGGCGGTTCTGAGGTTCTTGTAGTCTGTAAACACCGTGACGGGGTGGTTGGCACCTTCGAGAAGATGCCTCCATTCTTCGAAGGCTCTTTTGATGGCTAGCAGCGCCTTATCCCCTACGTCGTAGTTGGATTCGGCATCCGTTAATCTGCGTGAATAAAAGGCCACTGGATGTAGGAGTCCTGTGTCGCAGTCTCTTTGTGATAGCACGGCCCCGGTTGCTATGTTGGATGCATCCACTTTGAGGAAGAAGGGTCTTTTGGGATCTGGCAAATGGAGAATGGGAGCCGAAGTGAACCGATGATTCAGGGTGTTGAACGCCTTTTGGGCTGATGATGACCAACACCATTTGACGTCCTTTTTTGTGAGATGAGTCAATGGTTGGATTGTCTGTGAGAAGTTCCGGATGAATTTCCGGTAGAAATTGCCAAACCCCACAAAGCAATGTACTTGCTTCTTACTTTGTGGTATTGGCCATGAGAGGATTGCCTCTACCTTGCGAGGATCCATTTCAACGTTGCCTGGCCTGATGAGGAAACCCCAAAACTCCACACAATCCGTTTCAAAAATGCATTTTCCGATCTTTGCGTATAAGTGGTGCTGTTGTAACCTTTTCAAGACCTCTGTCATATAAAGACGGTGGGTATGTAGGTCAGGGGAGAAGATGAGGATGTTGTCCAAATACATCACTACGTACTGATCAAGGAGGTCCCTGAAGATGTCGTTAAGGAAATGCTGGAAGGAAGCAGGGGCATTACACAGTCCATAAGGCATGACCAAATATTCGTAGTGTCCATATCGGGATCGAAACACAGTCTTCCATTCATCGTCTTGGCGCATTCGAAGCAGATCGTAGGCTCCTTGTGTAGCTTAGTTTAGACAGTTGCAGGATTCAACGGTGTGTCGACAGTTACCGCAGTAGAGACAAAGGTTCTCGTGCCTTCTGCGTTGTAATTCTGCTGGTGGCAGCCTTCCTTGAACCAGATTTGCATTGGTTCTTCAGTCTGGCCTGGAGAACGAGAAGCAGAAGGAGAGTAAGCAGGAGTATCTCGGTGGTGCAGCAGATGTTGCGGCTTTTTCTTGGCGTCATTCCCTCAGACGTTGGTCTAGCTGAATCGCTTGTTGGATAAAGGGCTCCAATGATTCCGGAATCCCAAAATGAGCGAAGTCGTCTTTCAAGGGTTCAGACAACCCTAAACAGAACTGGTTGATCAATCCGTGTTCATTCCAGCGTGTGTCAACAGCATACCGTTTGAAATCGGTGATGTAGTCTTCCACGGGTTGACGACTCTGACATAAAGCCCTGATAGCGGACTGAACGGTTTCTTGTCGATGCGGGTCATCATACATGGAGGACATGACCGTAACAAAGGAATGCCAGGTCGAGACACTGGGATCATTGCTGCGTAGGAGGTCGTGGGCCCACTCCTGTGGCGGTACAGATAAGAGGGCAATCACAGTGCGGACTTTTATGGCATCAGAATGGTATGTGCGAGGTTTCAGTTCAAATAGTACTTCACATGCCATGATAAAAGACCGCTTTTTGGTTCTTTCACCCGTGAAACATTCTGGCAGAGGCACCTGTGGTTCTGGGTTGGTTGTCAGTTACTCAAGTGGGGTTACAACCCGTACAACCGGTGGTGGTTGTGGGAATCTAGGTGTAGGGGCCGCAGCTTGGGCCTGCAGGTCATGGACGGCTTGGGTGAGGGAAGATACCTGTCGTGTCAGGTTATCCAGTACGTCAGCCAGCTCAGCGAGCTCCATGGTATGGCTCAGATATTCTGTCGGGTTAGAAGTCGGAGACGTGGGTGAGTCAAAACGAGGTACCGATAGGGATGAGACATAGACGAAGTCAGGGTTAGCAGAGGTCGGTTCAGGCAGCGAAGGTTCAGACACAATAAGGCAAGCGAAGGGTCAATATCCAATGAAACTATGATAAGGCAGCACTGACGTGTATACGTAGAGAGCACAGTATATCTGAGCACTGAGTAAACTAAAGGACACAGATTTATAGGAAGGAGGGAGGGGTACTCCCTCTGATGTCAAGATTAACCTAATTCCATACACCTGAGAATGTTGCCTTTAAGAAGAGGATGTGTATGCACGTGCGCCACCAGAGGGTGTGCGAGAGACGGAATGTGTTCTCTGTCTCTGTTGGGATGGCCCTGCAGTTGTGTTCCCTCCGTCCTGAAGATCACGGTGCCGGGAAGAAGATCGCGGTACCGTCAGCGCCGGGGAGTGAGCGGGTCTGCCACGTCGGACCCCTCTTCGTCCGTCGCCATATTGGCGGTGTGGGTCGAAAGGAGGATGCGGCATGGGACCTGACAGTAGGATATATATATTATCTACTTCTATATACAGACATACTGCACTATTATTTTTGTATTTCTCTTTTTTACGTTACATGTTACCACCCAGCAACTACTTATAAATATTTGTTTTAGCGCTCCACACTTTTCTGGTGCGAAAGCGCCAGAATAGTGATGTTTGCACTTTGTTTACAGATTATGTTATGACCTAACATAGTGGTATTTGATACCCTATAGAGACAAAAGTATTGGGACACCTGACCACTACCCCAACAAGGCTTTCCACAAGATGTTGGAGTGTTTCTGTGGGAATTTTTGCCCATTCATCCAGTAGAGCATTTGTTAGGTAAGACACTGGTGTTGGATGAGAAGACCTGGATAGCAATCTCCCTTCCAGTTCTGGCCAAAGGTGTGGTTTAATGGGTTTGAGCTTATGGATCTGTGCAGGCCAGTCAAGTTTTTTCCACACCAAACTCATCCAACCATGTGTTTATGGACCTTGCTTTGTGCACTGCGGCACAAGGTTGGAAGCAGGCATTGTCCACAATGTATATGCTGAAGGGTAAATACCAAGACAATTTTGAACAATGCTATGCTTCAAACATGTGGAAAGATAGCTGCAAAGGGGGACTGACTTCATATTCATGTCTATGTAATAAGAATGCAATGTCATAAAAGTCACTGTTGGTGTAATGGTCAGGTGTCCCAATACTTTTTTCTATATAGTGTATCTCCAAAGCCATGGGTGGGGCACACCCGTACATCCCGACACACGGCAATATATGTGGGAATCCACAAAAGAGCCTTTAACCCCAGCAGACACAGCTCTCTCAGAATTAACCCCAACACTATCAAAGGTACAACAAATTTATAATATTTGAAGTTTATAAGTTTGGAGGCACAATGAAGATCCCTTCTTTCTCCCTCCACACCTTGTTCTTTTTTTCTGTTATAGGAGTTGTTGAGCTGTTGGAAATCTTTCTCGGTATCATCTCGAAATGAAGCAGTTCACCTAATCCTGGAGGAATCTCTTAACGATGAAGCTGATGATACTAAAGTAATATAAGAAGGCAAATCGACTATCGAATCACCATTAGATATTTCAGTTACACTGAATAAGACCTCCTATAATCTTGTTTGTACTTAATGTCCCGAGGTCTTTGTTTCAGTATAAAACGTCAGGGTTTATTGGAGGTATTCCAAAAAAAAATATTTAATTACTGACAACAAAGTTATTTAAAACAGAGGACTTACATTCACATTAGGTAATAAACATTATAAATAAACTTGTAGCTCTCCTAACAAAAATGGAGAGCTACAAATGTAAGAGGAAGGATGAAAGAGGGGGATGTGTGTGAGCTGCAAGGATTATCAGAGAGAGAATGAAAGTGCGTATTTATATATATATATATATATATATATATATATATATATATATATATATATGTAAGTGTATATTGTTAGAGTGGCTGTGTGCGTATGTAAGTTTATGGTTTTAGATTGTGAATGCATGTTTGTTTATATGTGTAAGAGCATTGTGTTATAGTGGCTATGTGTATGTATGTATAAGTGTATGGTATTGGTAATGTGTATTTGTATGCGTAAGTGTTTTATGTTAGAGTGGTGTGGGTATGAATATGTAAATTTATAGAGTTAACTGCACTCTCCCGGGTGGGCATCTAGGGTTGTGCAGCCACATACCAGGGCCCTGACATAGCAGCTGATGTTAACCAGAACTTGGAGATGTCCTGCAGGCACCCTGGATCAGGCATCAGACATAGCACTAGAATCATGTGCAGGATGCTGCCGGCTGGGAGAATGGAAGCTAAGCAGAGTATATAAGGGAAACATAGCAAGCAAGGGGAACAAAGCAATGAGCATAACAAGCAAAGCACACATAAATAAAGGACTAGCCTAGGAGTATGTGATAATAATTGGAGATTCCTTCACATCATTTGGCCATAAAATGCTTAGCCCACCACTACGCCAAATTACTCCAATATACGGTGGGTCCTAACGCTAAACCCTGCCTGCAGAGTAACCAAAGCTGAAATGGAATAGAGAAGGACATACCTTTAGACTGCAGACTGAGACAAATATAACAGGTGGGGCACACCTTATAAAGGAAACCGAGCTGAAGCAAAGAGCAGAACAAGAATCCAGGAATCAGAGGTTCAGGACAGAACATACGGAAATCCAGAAATGGACCACAGCAAGACAGGGAAATAAAAGAGGTTAACGTGACACTTACATTGCCCCTAAGCCTCTGACCGTCTAGGTTTAGACTATGACCTGTTGTTCTAACATTGTTCTTACTTTTAAATCAGCTTGCCTCTTCTACTTTGTTAATTCCCTATTAAATATTTAAATGCTTCTATTGCATCTCCGATCCTCTTCTTTACTCCAAGCTATATATATATATATATATATTAAGACAGGGCTTGACAAATTTGTTGTGAATCCAGGCGCCAGGTAAAAAAGTTAGGAGCCAGGATTTTTTTTAAACTAACAGTTGGTCAGGAGTGATCTGATCATAATCAGCCCACTTACTAAACTCACAGCATTTGACCTGGAAGCACCCTGGACTTTCAGGTCAGTGCTGTTTTTTTTTTTTTAATTCTTTTTTTTAACCCTTTCAATGCTGATGTTCCATTGGAGCACAGCATTGACTGATATTTAGTCCCCACAAGCTTGTGGGAACAAATGTTAACCCCTGCAATGCCACGAATGTGTCATACACAATTGTGGCATTGAAGGGGTAAATGCTGCACTGTCGTTCTCAGGGAGCGATCAGGCAGCAGGGGGTGTTGGGGCTGCTCTCCACACTCATGTGGAGATCAAAGAACCCTCTCCCCTGTCCCTGAAGCTGCCTCTCCCCTGTCCCTGAAGCTGCCTCTGGCAGCTGGGACTCAGTTGCTGGTCTATAGACCAGCCATTGCAGGGGGAGTCTCTGATGACTGCTGTAGGCTTCCATGCCTACAGGAATCATCACAGGGCTTGTGGGGGCTCGTTTTTGCTGTTGCTGGTCTGCCTGGGCTTCCAGGCAGACCACCAGCAGCAGAGCCCCGTACAAAACGGAAATTAACCCCTAAATGCCGCGACCGCGGCATTGAAGGGGTTAACGCTGCACTGTCGCTCTCATGGAGCGATCAGGCAGCTGGGGGGTGTTGTGTCAGGTCGCCACACTTGTGTGGGGACCCAATCAACACACAACCCCCTTCCCTGAAGCTGCCTGTGGCAGCTGAAAACGCGATTGCTGGTTTTGCAGCAACCGCGTTTTCAGCCTACAGGCTCACTCCGTTGGAGTGATCTCAGGCTCGGGGGCGGGCTCTGAGTGGCTGTGCTGTCTGTCCAGACTCCTGGGCAGACAGCAGCAGTAGTGCCCCCGTGTGGTGACTCAGCCTCTTACATCCACAATTTTTTCTGGATGTAAGAGGCTGACAAAACCTAGGCGCCAGGACAAAATTCTCTATCGCCATGGCGACCTGGCGCCTGGGATTTGTCGAGCCCTGTATTAAGATACTTTAGTCTTTTCTGATAATTTCTTGTAAACAACTAAATCTGCTACACAAGAGTACCAAACAGGACCTCGTCGTGGGCCCCCTCATCCTCACTGTCCCCAGCGTCACATAACTTTCTGGTGCTCAGACATAGAAGCTCTAGCGAAAGTGCTGGCCAGCAGCAGAGGTTCACCAGCTGCACCCACTAGACACCAGCGAGTATGGGAGGGGGGCATAAGGCATATCAGGTGGGTATAAGGCATATCTATAAGGAATATCAAGGGGCAGTATGGCATATCAGGGGCAAATAGGAAGGTATCAGGCATATCTGGGTGGCGGAGTGGCATATTAGGGGGGCAGAGTGGCATATAGGGAGGTATAAGCATATCTGGGGAGGAGTGGCATATAGGGGGATATAAGGCATATCAGGGGGAACATTGGTATATAGGGGTATAAGGCATATAAGGAGGCATAAGACATATCAAGGGGTTATAAGGCATATCAGGGGGGCACAGTGACATATTTAGGGTATAAGGCATATCAGGGGGCACATTGGCATATAGGGGGTATAAGGCATATCAGGGGGCACAGTGGTATATAGGGGGTATAAGGCATATCAGGGGCTATTGGACATATCGGTGCAGAGTGGCATATCAATGAGGCAGAGTGGCATATAGGAGGTATATGGCATATCTGGGGGGCAGAGTGGCAAGCCTGGGGTCAGATGTGCATAACTAGGGGGCAGGTTGGCAAATAAAAGGAAATAAAAACAAGAAATGTGATCTTGTAACTTTAAAATATCGCTTTTTATTATTATGTCAGAAAAATAAGAAGGGAATCAGGGAAATGCCATTGTGATAGAGATAAAAAGGTTAATGATGTAAATTTTAAGTTTTTTATTGTGATGTTTGTTTTTAACACCCAGTTTGTTCATTCCATTATTTTAAATAAATGAACAATTACCATATTGTTTTTTATCTGATTCATCGATTAATTAAAAACATTATCAGCCAACTAATCGATTATAAAAATAATCGTTAGTTGCAGCCCTAGTAAATACCCCCTAAATTACAGGCATAGATCACAGGTCGCACACACCAATGCCAGCCCTGGCGTCCACACTGACCACAGCACCCAAATTACACACATAGGACTTGCCATTTTTGTCCCCAAACAGCCCAGCATGAGTCAACTTTGTCCCTAAACACCCCACACTGTGCCATCTTTGTCCCATAAACACCCTGCCTGTGCTATCTAGGTCCTCAAGGCTCAAACCCAAATCACTTATAAATCTATGATACACACTTTGTCACGAACCGGGGGAGCAGGTCTGATAGGAGCCCAGGTGCAGGGGATACGAGGGGTTCTGTCTGTACCCCACGATGCATGATGGCTTGGGGTTGTTACAGACAGGCGCAGGAATAAACCACAGACAGAAGATCAGGATTAAGAGTTGTATTGCTTATGATACAATATATATATACAACGAAAGTCTCTTGGCAGGAAGCCCTCTGGTTGGGGCACACACGGCAGGAAGCCCTCTGGTTGGGGCACACACGGCAGGAAGCCCTCTGGTTGGGGCACACACGGCAGGAAGCCCTCTGGTTGGGGCACACACGGCAGGAAGCCCTCTGGTTGGGGCACACACGGCAGGAAGCCCCCTGGTTGGGGCACACACAGCAGGAAGCCCTCTGGTTGGGGCACACACGGCAGGAAGCCCACTTGCAGGGCACACGGCAGGAAGCCCACTTGCAGGGCACTCACAAAAACTGCCCAATCAACAACAATAATTAAACTTTGTGACAAATTATTGATATGGTGCCAGAATCTATCAGGAGGGGAGATAGGGTGAAAAAATTATTATATAGGGAGGCGTTTTGGATTAAAAAATTAGATACCACCTTTCCTAGGGGTCTAAATTATGAATTTGACTTGATGCCTCTTATTTGATTTTATTTAAAATATATGTTGATTTTTCTTTATTTTTCATATTTTTATGATTAATTTTTATTCTTTTTTCTTTTAGATTCAACTTCTTTGTTCTCTATTTGTTCTACATGTGCTAATGTCGTCCTAAACTAGTTTCAGACCCTTACAATTCACATTATTTCATCAATATTTTAATAACACTGTGTCACTTTAAAGTATTCTGTGCAAAATCTTTCTTCTCTTTAACTGTTTTTAATAAAATACATTACTGAATTTGTTACACCTTGAGTACTTTTTCGTTGACTTTTATTGACTCTATTATCGATGCACTTTCTTAGAATTGGTTGTCTTTATACCTTTGCACTTTTACAATTGTGTCACATTATGATATACCATTGTATATTAACATAATTTATGATGACCTTTCCATTTTTGGTTTTTGTAAATATTCAAGTCCTTTATCTATATTATAAGAACCAGTGGCTTTTATTTGTTTTATTCACGGGATGTGTCATATAACTATTTATTCGTTCACAATAGATATTGTCTTTTTACTATTTTTATGGTTTTTAAGATAACAGATGGGGATCTGGTGATATATGCACTTGGTAATACTAATGAACTTTTTGATTACACTCGCACTACTTTATCAGAGATAATGTCCTTGCGCATGCACAGAATATGCTTGCACATGCGCAGAACGTCTCATTTTAATCAGCATATTTGTTTTTGCCGATTTGGTTGTTTGGTTTGACTTAATTAACACACTGATTGTTTTTATATGGAACTGCACTGGTTAAATTTCTAAGTGCCTATTACATACACTGTTTGCACATACTCCATTATTTCTCGCCTTTATTTATTTTGATCTACTGGGGAGCTGGCCCTTCCTGGCACAGTTAAGCACCTGAGTTCCTTTGGTGTGTGTGCAGATTCCTCATTCTGGTGACTTACCAAAAGTCCTGACGTTTTTAGTATATGTCTGGATAGATGGGCTCTTGCATTGTGTAGAGTTTGGAGTAAATTGGTTAATATTTAAATTTATTTTTGCAAGTGGGAAACCAAAATCGATTAGACTTCTAGGCTAAGGAAGTTAAAAACGTATGTCATGTAAAAATATGAAGCAATTGATTGACATATGGAAACTTTTTGACATAGCTATCTCCTTTTACGCCCGAGGCAAGAATGGAAAATTGTGCCTCTCACACTATATTTTTACAGAGGTGATTTTATTTCCACTGTCCTTACACACTACTGCCCATACACACACACATATCCATTGCCATATACACACACCTGTCATTTACATGCATTTACACTGCCCATATACATTCACAATGTCTTTACACATGCCTGCCCACACACACGCTGATCCAAACCTTATCACCTCCTAAGCGTAAACGGTGTTGCTGGAATGCCTCGACAATGAGACATTCAGCGACAATGAAAACCCACCCCCGGACGCACTGTGAACGCTCCAGAGAGGAGTCACAAACACCATTGCGAGAGATTTTGCCTCTCCCAAGATGGTGACGCCCCCAAATAAAAAAAGTTCCTAAGAGGGTCTCTCCACACCCTCCTGAGAAGGCAGCTGAATGTAAAATTGAATTGTCCAGATACAAAGATGTCCCAAATGTCAAAATCGTAAGTCGAAAAACTGAATTGCGCATGTCTCAAATGTAGCCCTTTAGCCCCAAACTCATGCATGGGTGGTACCACTGTACTCAGAAGATGTTGGTGAACACATATTAGGGTGTAGTTTTGAAGTGACATATGCCAGGAGCTGTAACTTTATACCTGAAGTACAATTTGTGTGGAAAAAACACAAAAAATATTACTACCACAAACTTTGACAAAGCCAGGTAATAGAATTAGTGCAAGGAAAGTGTAAAAGTACCAGTATTCAAAATACTCTGGGTCGTCTAGTTTTCCAATATATAGGGCTTGATGGGGGTAAATTGAAGTGGCCGATATTAAAGATGTCCCAAATAAACACAATAGGGTGCAAATAACTTCAGTCCAAATAGAAAAGTCCAAAAGAGAAGCACGCTCACCGGATAGTAGGCCATATCAAATAATCAGATTTCCAGAGCTGTCTAGTTTTTGAAAATATATAGTTTTAGGGGTTAAAATGAATTATGGGATCTTTACTGTGTCTCAGGTGAGACCTGGACCAAGCAAACTGATCCAAGGCAATCTGTCAAAACTCCATGTTTGAAAACTGTGCATGTGCCAATTTTGAACCCGCAGTGAATAAAAGACATGCCCTACCCATGTATATGGGGTATTCATGTACTCGGGGGATGTTTCTGAATACAAATCACAAGTTGTTTCAGTAATTTCACGTACCCAGGGGAAATTACTGAAATACTGTGTTTGGATAGAATAGATTTGTTAAAAATGAAAAAAATGAAATTTTACTGCAACATTTAGGACAGATTGGTGTTAAAAATACTACTGGGATGTCAACTTTAAAAATATATATACTTTTCTTTAGCAGTTTTTCTTTTTCTGGCTGCTATTGGGGCAACTCTCAGCATACCACATTTAAAAAAAATCTTATTTAGAAACAGCGATGTGCATTATTCATATTTAACCCTGTAAGTGCCAAAATAAATGAAAATACCAGGCATATGAGGTGTTTCCACAAACAGGACAAATACCTAACCTAAATTTTTCATACTAACAGATATATAATTAATATTTCAAAAGAAATCAGTAGTTGTGCTGAAAATAAGAATATATAATGTGTGTGGGTGCACTAAATGAGTTAGCGGGGAATCACAGTTGAATAAAGAAAAACACAAATACTGCTCTGGTCATTTTGCACAAACATGGTAAGAAAAAAAACCTTGGTCCTTAAGGGGTTAAAAATGCACGGTATAATGTCTATGTATTTAGCAATGTATTTATATATCCAGGAAATTGATGGGGGCTGTCTCCAGACAGAGACTATTAGAATTTATCAATTTACCTTGAAAATGGCTACAAGAGACAAGCAAAACACAGCCAAATAATAAAAATAATACTGATATTACTAATAATAATAATAACAAAAATGTTAATAAAAATACGTTTCATATTTTCTGTTGTATGGGAAAGTTGCCCCTGGGGCTGTGTGATGATTGCATTCTGTAGCTTGGGGTAAAATATATATAGAGAGAGAGACATTATCGGAACCTACATTGCTTCATGAGTGTTTTAAAATACAACACTAAGTTAAGGGATGATTTTGACATAATAATCTTCCCTATAATAGAGAGGTGAGCCCGCCATTTTGTCGTTTCGATTGGAGTAAACTGATTGGACGGCAAAAGTGCAATATACCGTCATAGGGTTGTCGTCACCTCGCGCAGAGCTGAAACCGTTGGTTTACCTGAACGGCGACAGTAAGCCTGCGACCTTAGTGCTTATTGTGAGATTGCTTCGGATCTTACGTTTTTTGAGGTGAGGACCCGTTATCCGAGTTCTCCTGACGCGGAATCCCTTCGGAAGTTTCCCGGAAGGTGGCGCCTGAGACATCAGAGTGAAATCGCACCTTGAAGGGAGATCTGTAAGTGTCTGTAGGAGTTTGTCAAGGGGGACCGGCAGTTATTTCACTTAAAACAACACACCGCATTTTATATTTAATGTTTCTGGCAAGCTTGTCGTTAGTAGAATATTTAACCCTTCCATTAAATGCAATTGACGTAAGGATTAATTTCCTTTAATGACGCTTTAATGTCATATATATCCCAGATTTTTAATACCCATCTGCATCTGTACAGGGACAGTTCCAGCTGTTATGATTTATACTTTTACTTCAGAAATCCTGTAACTAAGCACATGGTGGAAATTTTCTTGTAGCCATTAAACAAGAGAAGAGAGAGAACATGGCACAGACCGGTGGAGGAGAGAAAGCTGGGAAAAAGTTGGAGGTAAAGATCATGATTTTTTATATTTACATTTTGTCCCATCCATAAGTGCAAATATGGTGTTCATGCTGCGCTTGTCAGATTAGTTTACAATGCGTTGTATGAACCCCTGGCACACTACAGGTTAATATCCCAACCAATATAGATTATGAAGAGGCAATATAAGCATCTGTTATGTAGTGGGTATTGTTTTTTACAGATCGAAAAATCTTCTTTTTTTATTAGAAATGCGTCTTTTGTTACAAAGATCAGTCTAATAATACCTTAAAATGTATGATATCACGATAACCAAAATGTCTTCTACTCTTGCTGACACCCAAGGGTGAAAACCACTTAGTCGTTCATTTAAAAACGTACACATTTTAAAGTAGCCTTTCTAAAATGCAACTGGATGGCTGCAATGTTTTGTTTTTTGGAAAATAAAACCATATATAAAGCCGACTTTCCTTTTGTGCACCCTTCTTCTTACCAGGCTACAAAAAAAAAGAAGAGAAAAAGCACCGTTTCCAATGGACCCAAACCCCCAGTCACGGGGTATGTTAGATATTCGAATGAACGCAGAGAACGGATCAGACGTCAGCACCCAGACTTGCCATTTTCAGAAATCACAAAGATGCTGGGAGCTGAGTGGAGCAGTTTGCCAGCACCAGAGAAGCAGGTTTGGTTTTCAGAAACAAACTATTATGCTAAATGTATTTGTCCTTTTTAGTTCTATTGTTTCCATTCCCATGAATATTACTTTTAGCAATTAGGTTTTTGGTTGTATGCTTATTATGGGTTTTACTATTTATCTATTTATTACACCGGTGTCAGCAACAAGACATACAGACCCTTATCAGATGGGTGAGTGAGTTTATATTCCATGTCTACTTCCAGGTGGCATAACTAGAAGCCACAGGGCCCTGATGTGAAAATTGCCAAGGGGCTCCCCAACAGCTAGTCTGTGCCGTCACTGCCCCCAAACAACTTGCCCGTGCCTTCCTCGCCCCTTTCCTTTTCCAACATACACTCTGGCACACATATGTAAACACCCTTACACAAATTACACACACTCATACCAACACATATGGTTACATTCATTCTAACACACACTCCATTACATCCCACTTACGCATCCATGTTCACACACACACAATTACACATCCATGCTCACACATACGCACATTTACTCATCCATGCTCACACACAATTGCACAACCATGCTCACACACACAATTATGCAATTGTCCAGTCAGAAGGGCCCTTTCTAAACTATTTTGAATCGGTTTGAGGACACAGAAAGAAGGTAATTCGGCCCCTGGTCTACTTAATGATTGACACCACACTTTTAATGACAGCATGCAAGTTGAGTAGACAGGCATGTAGTATCTGTTAACTATGTTATCTAGCTTGGCTAGGAGCAAGCAACCCAAATCTATTCAGTTACAAAGTCATTGGCGTCAACAAGAAGAATGCTATTCCTATTTTTTCTTCATATAAGTTATAATAATGTTGCTAAGGAGAGCTGTCAAATGAAAATGCACAAGTTAAAAGAGCCAGATATATTTATGCCTGAGTACTAATGATTATACTTTTTCCATATGAACAGTTGGAGTTAACATGCTCTGTTTTATAGAAATATCTTGATGAGGCAGAGAAGGACAAGCAGCAGTACATGATGGAGCTCAGGGAGTACCAACAGTCTGAAGCATACAAGATGTGCACAGAAAAGATCCCACCTAAAAAGATCAAAAAAGGTCTGAAGACTCTGCTCCACTATATATAAATATATATATATATATATATATATATATATATATATATATATATATATATATATATATATATATATACCTACCGATATGTGTCCTGTTGTCATCTAATATGTATTTTTGGGCATCTACATCCCACTGTAAATATGTCTTAACAATTAGAAGTATTCAGTAAAATATTTATTATATCCTTGACTTTAATCAGTAGTTTTTATTGTGATTTGTTCTTTATTTAGAGGAAGGCAACGTGCCCACCACTGTTATCACCTTGTTGAACGAGCAACCATCCACAGTGAGTAAAGTAGTAACTCCATGCATGCCTCTTACTTTTTATCTTATCCAACTTTGTTTTCCTCCTGTCACACAGTCCCGAAGTAAATACGGCGTGGTTTATCTGTGCCTTAAGTAGCTTGCATGCAAGTTATAGTATTTTATTGTATTAGTATTTCTGGGGTTTTTTTGGTGTTTGGGAAACAGCATTCCATGTGGCTTACTTCGGCTTTTGTGATCTTTCTTTTTTTTTTTTTTGGTAATATATTTTTATTGGGTTTTCACAAGTATAACAGGAGGTGGGGGAGAGGGTAGAGGGGAAGTACGGTACACCATGAGAGGTAAGGGGAAGGGAAAAGGAAGTCCCGACGCAGCGGGACTGGCAGCGTGTAATACAGTCACCAAAGAGATCACAGGAAGTACAAAAAAATACACATACAAAACTACAGTAGTACATGCTTTTGTGATCTTTCATCACCTGGTTACTGGTTGCTGTCCTGGATCTAGAAATACAATATTATTTTTCTGTTTTTTAGAGCAAAGATCCTGAGACTGATGGATTCCCCACATGTGATGTACCCATTTTTACCAAAGAGTTGTTCAATGAAAATAAAGGTTTGTGAACTGGAAAATTACCTTTAACATAACTTTTTTTGTAAAACTAAAACCATTTTCAACCTTGTAAGTCTATTTACCTAGCAGCCACCAATCTCTTTTAACCCCTTAACGGCCACTGACGTGCCAAGCACTTCATGTAAAAACAATCAGTTAACAACCAATGACATGCATGGCACATCATGGCATTACACATGGCATTACTGTTAATGATGTATTCTCCCTCAGATTGTAAACTTGCAATCAGGGCCTCCTTTATCTAACGTTTCAGTTTGTATTAGTCTGTATATTCTAGTTTTGTCATGCCCTTTTAATGTATATAATATAAGCAGCGCTGGCTGAAATCTTTGTGCTATATAACCATGAAATCATAATAACGGAAGCTTAACTCGAAGGATAATGGTGCAGACAGCCAGACCTCTGACAGGAGTTTTGTGAGGGCAGGAATTCTCTTATTATATATTGCCACATAAGGAAACTTTTATTTATTGCTTCCCATATTACTCTTATAATATTTGGGATTTTAATACCCATCTGCATCTGTACAGGGATAGTTCAGCTGTTATGATTTATACTTTTACTTCAGAAATCCTGTAACTAAGCACATGGTGGAAATTTTCTTGTAGCCATTAAACACGAGAAGAGAGAGAACATGCTGCAAACCAGTGGAGAAGAGAAAGCTGGGAAAAAGTTGCAGGTAAATATCATAATTTTTTTATATTTACATTTTGTCCCATCCATAAGTGGTGTTCATGCTGCGCATGTCAGATTAGTTTACAATGTGTTGTATGAACCCCTGGCACACTACAGATTAATATCCCAACCAATATAGATTATGAAGAGGCAGTATGTTATGTAGTGGATATTGGTTTTTACAGATCGAAAAAATCTTTTTTTTTATTAGAAATGCGTCTTTTGTTACAAAGATCAGTCTAATAAAAATAATACCTTAAAATGTGTGATGTCATAAAAAACAAAATGCCTGCTGCTCTTGTTGACACCCAAGGGTGAAAAACTCTTAAACAGTCAAACTAACTGGACGGCTGCAATGTTTTGTTGTGGAAAATAAAACCATATATCAAACTAACTTTTTTTGTAGCCTGGTAAGAAGAAGGAGTGCACAACAGGAAAGAAGAGAAAAAAGACCGTTTCCAGTGGACCCAAACCCCCAGTCACGGGGTATGTTAGATATTCGAATGAACGCAGAAAACGGATCAGAAGTCAGCACCCAGACTTGCCATTTTCAGAAATCACAAAGATGCTGGGAGCTGAGTGGAGCAGTTTGCCAGCACCAGAGAAGCAGGTTTGGTTTTCAGAAACAAACTACCGTATTGGCTCGGATATAGGCCGCCCCCGTATATAGGCCGCACCCTAAAAGTTTGGTTTCTTTTAAAGAAAAAAGTTTTTTTCTTTAAAAAAGCACCAAAAAAAAAACATGCTGCCACTCTGTCTCCCCCCCCGAGATATGCTGCCACTGTCCTCTCCCCTGAGATATGCTTCCACTGTCCTCCCCCCCGAGATATGCTGCCACTGTCCTCTCCCCCCGAGATATGCTCCCACTCTCCTCCCCCCTGAGATATGTGCTGCCACTGTCCCCCCCCGAGATATGCTGTCACTGTCCCCCCCCCGAGATATGCTGCCACTGTCCTCTCCCCCCCCGAGATATGCTGCCACTCTGCCCCCCCCCGAGATATGCTGCCACTGTCCTCTCCCCCCCCCCGAGATATGCTGCCACTCTGCCCACCCCGACTTACTGGAGCAGACTCCCGGGTGTCTTGCGAGGTCGGCGGGGGGCATCTACGCAATACGCGTATACAACCGGAAGTTGTATACGCGTATTGCGTAGATGTCCCCCGCCGGCCCCGCAAGACACCCGGGAATCATGCTCCGGTAAGTCTTGGGGGCAGAGGTAAAACGCATCGCGCGGACGGTCACCGGCTGCGGCGATGCGGGTAAACAACCCGGAGGCTGTTTTCCTGCATCGCCGCAGCCGGTGACCGTCCGGACGATGCGCTTAGACAACCTCCCGTGCCGCCCCCCCCCCCCGTGGAAAGTGCTGGCAGGGGAGGCTGTCTGAGCGTATCGGATAGTAGGATACGGGTCCCCTGCACCGCTGCGGGGGATCTGTATCCTAACCCCGCTGCCTGCCCGGCGCCCGGGACTGCATGTCCCGGGCGTCGGGCGCTAGACCCCGAATATAGGCCGCACCCCCACTTTAAAGACTTAAAGTGGGGGGAAAAAGTGCGGCCTATATTCGAGCCAATACGGTATTATGCTAAATGTATTTGTCCTTTTTAGTACTTTTGTTTCCGTTTCCATTAGTATTAGTTTTAGCAATTAGGTTTTTTGGTTGTATGCTTATTAGGCATTTTACTATTTATTTATTACACCGGTGTCATTAACAAGACATACAGACCCCTATCAGATGGGTGAGTGAGTTTATATTCAATGTCTGCTTAATGATTGACACCACACTTTTAATGACAGCATGCAAATTGAGTAGACAAGCATGTAGTATCTGCTAACTATCTAGCTTGTTATCTAGCTTGGCTAGGGACAAGCAACCCAAATCTATTCAGTTACAAAGTCATTGGCGTCAACAAGAAGAATGCTATTCCTATTTTTTCTTCATATCGGTTATAATAATGTTGCTAAGGAGAGCTGTCGAATGAAAAAGAGCCGGATAAATTTATGCTTGAGTACTAATGATTATACTTTTTCCATATGAGGTCTAACAGTTGGAGTTAACATGCTCTGTTTTATAGAAATATCTTGATGAGGCAGAGAAGGACAAGCAGCAGTACATGATGGAGCTCAGGGAGTACCAACAGTCTGAAGCATACAAGATGTGCACAGAAAAGATCCCACCTAAAAAGATCAAAAAAGGTCTGCACACTCTGCTCCACTACACATACATATATATATATATATATATATACCTACCGATATGTGTCCTGTTGTCATCTAATATGTATTTTTGGGCATCTACATCCCACTGTAAATATGTCTTAACAATTAGAAGTATTCAGTAAAATATTTATTATATCCTTGACTTTAATCAGTAGTTTTTATTGTGATTTGTTCTTTATTTAGAGGAAGGCAACGTGCCCACCATTGTTACCACCTTGTTGGACGAGCAACCATCCACAGTGAGTAAAGTAGTAACTCCATGCATGACTTTGTATCTTATCCAACTTTGTTCTCCTCCTGTCACACAGTCCCGAAGTAAATACGGCATGGTTTATCTGTTAAGTGGCGTGAATGCATGTTATAGTATTTTATTGTATTAGTGTTTTTGTTTTGTGTGTGTGTGTGTGTGTGGGGGGGGGTAAGCAGCATTCCATGTGGCTTAATTCAGCTTTTGTGGTCTTTCATCACCTGGTTACTGGTTGTTGTCTTAGATTTAGAAATACAATATTATTTTTCTGTTTTTTTAGAGCAAAGATCCTGAGACTGATGGATTCCTCACATGTGATGTACCCATTTTTACCAAAGAGTTTTTGAATGAATATAAAGGTTTGTAAACTGGAAAATTACCTTATAAGATTTTGAACAAAACCTTTTTGGTAAAACCAAAAACGATTGCAACTTGGCAAGTCTATTCACCCAGCAGCCACCAACCTCTTCCAAAGTAATATTTATCTAATCTAACCTAATTTGCATTCTTTGTTGATGACAATGGTATTCAATGATTAGCAAAACATACTTAATTTCCTAGTGACATAAGCATTAATTGTATGTACCGATTGTATAGAAAACAGTTGTTAAGCACACAAGATGTATAGCTGAAACAAAATATATTCCCACCCACTAAGCCGAAATCAAATCCCCCAAAACAGGTAAAAACTTGATGCAGCAAAGATCAGTGTACAAACTATAATGTAGAACAGATCAGTTTATCTGGAAGGTTAATAAGGAAAGGATGAAATGTAATTTATATATGTATGTAGCAGAGGAGTACTTTTTGTGTGGTTTTATTTATCTTCTACTCCCCACTAACTCTACTTAAAATCCAAATGACGCAGTGATGTATTTAATATAATATGTAAATCATGATGGTATAGAATATCAGGATGGATGCAGAGGGATGGAAGAGAAAATTGTAGCACCGGATATACCTTTTTATCATTATAGGTTATGCATAAGACATATATCTTATAAGATGTTTTTCCACTAATGTGTCCATTCCCACCTTTCATGCAGCTTGTGAAACAGAGCTGAAAGAACTGACCAGTAGGAACTTGGAGTTGGAGAAGAGTAATATTAAATTCAGACAGAACTCTTATGGTTTGATGCATTACAACTTGTGGCTTGAAGAGGATATAGAAGCCAGAGAAGAATTTGTTATGAAGCTTGAGCAGGATCTGCAGGCTATTCATCAACCCCTACTGAGCTGCTTCTCCTCCTTGCCCATCCCTGGTTAGTGAAGTCCACAGATATTCTGTCTTTGTCCTACAGCAACGTTCCCTTTTTCATTTGGGATGTCTATCCAAATAACATCTTTATGTTTCAGGGCAAATTATATATATAATTAGAAAGAAGCCAAATTCATCTACTTGTCTTGATTTTGGGAACACCTCATCTGGAATTTATTGTTTTGATATTTACAGCAAAATATTAGGAGTGCATCACTTTTAGTGGTTACCTTTAATAGTATATAAAAAAGGATATATATTTTTTTTAAATCAGATAACATAGGCTTTTTCACAAAGTTTGTTTTACAAATTCACATGCGGCTTCTATCTGCCATATTTCTGTTCTGTAACAACCCGATGCTTTTTTCACTTATTATACGTTCACATATATGTATACTGTAGTGACATTTAAATCCACCCTGGGACAGCTGGATAAATGGCTAGAAGGCGCAACATTATGGACTAGTAGATGTCTTATCAGTGTTATTATTATTATTATACTTTATTTATAAAGCAGCGCTGTACAAAGATGAAGGTGTTAGTCAATAAGTCACTATAATGTTAGCATAAAACATGCAAATAGTTGAAATACAGTGGAGTGATATTATATCGCTTCTTTTTGTATGTATTTGTATGTATTTTTTAAATTAGTTTGCCATTATACCCCTACAAGAGTAAACCAAAAACAAAAGGAACCCGACAGCTGAAATATGAATGCCGACAGTTAGGCTCTTTGGGAGTCTCGATAGCTGAATACATCTGGAAGTATCAGTTTTATTGTTGTAAAGTAGGCTGTGTTTCACTGCAAAAATAATCACAAAGGCTTATTCACTGAACACGCGATTTGTTTGAAGCTTTTCAGCTTACAAAAAAAGCAACCCTGGTGATTGTTTACTGTTGAAATGGATGTGTTCGGCTTCATAATGCAGAGTCACTGTGGAGAGATTTTTGATAATACACAAGTCATGGTCAATGCTTTTTGCCAGAGAAACTTTCCTGGTTTGCTGGTTTTCCCCTTAATAATACATAGTGAAGTCAGCAAGTTGAAATGTTTTGACTCAACACAGCTCTGTCGTTAACAAAAATATTTCATTATTTATTCCTCTGACAGTAATATTTGTCTCATTGATACTCTTTGTCACTTAGTGCTCTTGACTTACTGGACATTGCAGACCGGCTTCAATAATACTTTTCATGTCCCAATTTATATTGTAGGCACTGGTGAGACAGCAACACAAGAAAATCTTGATGACTACCTGACTAAACTTCATGACGTGATTATGAAGAACCCATCTCAGCACGAGGATATAGTCATCCGTGTAAAAGAAGCCTTGTCTAAGATTGACATGGAAGATTTTGAGTGAAATTATTGGTAACTGTCCACAGTGTGCTTACGTGTACGCCCTTAGTTATAAAAATGTCCTTCTAGTAGCAGAAAGGTTAGGGCCTTTCTTTTGAGGACAATGAGAATAATTACTTCTGCCACGGGGAGGGTTTTTTGTTTGTTTCCTTGAAACAATAATGTTTTATCAAAACACAACTGACTTAATTATTGAGTGTAATATGTTATATTTTTTTGGCAAATATATATATTTATACAGAGAAACCTGAAAAAAAAACTTAAATAGGCCCCTTGTTCTTTCAGAGATCTAGTGCATTTATTTATATTTATATATATATTCTCCTCCCTTTAGTGATAAGCTGTAAGATTTGAAGACCACCGACTCAGTCTTCAACAGAATACATCAGAACATTCACAACTTCGCTGAATTAACAGTGAATGAGCAACGGAAATTTATAGGGGGTTGCTTTGGGTGTAAGGGCAAATTATAAAGTTTAAATAATCACTAAAGATTGTGTACAGTGAACTTCTTCTGTATCTTTTTATGTACATATCTGAATGATGTTATAGTATTGCCAAAATTGACTCTTATTAGCATATAGCCGAAAGTCCTTAAGAACACAAGCTATAGGTAATAACTGCTACTATAGTAGTATTTGCACAAAAGCTCCTCTCGCTGACATTTTTCAAAGGTCTTTCTCGTTGTCTCTGTACAAAGCAGCTGCATTACCATATACTTAATCAGGGGACATATTGCAGTAATAATGTGCCTTAGAAGAGTCATTTTAACAAAAATTCTTTACATAATTATTCTTTACAATGTGTAAATATATAAATATAGCAGCTTTTTTGTACTGTATTTTTCTAATATTCTAATTGACATGCTCAATTTTAAAACTGTAAGTACCAGCAGGTCAAAAAATGTATTAATACTGTTCCATTTTTTGGGAAATCTGGCCTTCCAATCACAGCCTAAAGATTGTTTAGTGAGCAAGAATATTCCTTCCTCTACATGGCAAATATATATTTCTAGGAGGGAGTTATATCTATATATACAGGGATTAAATGTGTGTAAGTACACTCATACAAATCAGACACATAATTAATTATTTTCATTTGAATCTGATATATAAGTATATATATAGTTATTACTGGCCCTACTGACTGGGTCTACTCTATTGGTGGCATGAAAAATAATTCATTATTTTACAGGTAAATCAATACATGATACTGTTTGGGAGCTTTTTATCGTCGATACAATTTGTTCCAGTTCAATATGTATTAATTTAATGATTCTTTGTGTATTTGTTCTCATAGCTCAATTCTAAATAAAATCTACAATTCAATTCTCTGTCCAAGTGTTTTTTTGTAGCAGAAATGCATGATTACCGTATTTGCTCGATTATAAGATGACCCTGATTATAAGACAACCCCCCAAAATCTGAATATTAACTTAGGAAAAAAAGAAAAAGCCTGAATATAAGACGACCCCAAAGGAAAAAAGTTTTACCAGTAAATGTTAATTCATGTAAACTATTTTTTTTAATAAAAGCTATGATTGAGAAAAATATTTTTTTTCGTTTTTATTTCTGGTATTTTCCAACCTGTCCCCCAGTTACGCACATCTGCCCCCAGGCTTGCCACTCCAATATGGCACTGTGGCCCATGATATGCCTTTTAACCCTCTATATGCCACTGTGCCCCATGGTATGCCTTTTGACCCCCTATGTGCCACTCTGCCTCCAGAAATGCCTTATACCCCTATATCCCATTCTGGCATTTAGTGGGTTAAAATGCATATTATGGGGCAGAGTGGCATATAGGGAGGTATAAGGCATTTCAGGAGGCAGAGTGGCATTAAGGGAGTTAAAAGGCATTGTATAGAGCACTCTGCCTCCAGAAATGCCTTATACCCCTATATGCCACTCTGGCATTTAGGGGGTTAAAAGGCATATTATGGGGCAGAGTGCCATATAGGGAGGTATAAGGCATTTCAGGAGGCAGAGTGCTCTATTAAATGCCCCCTTAACGCCACTCCAGAAATGCCCTATGCCCCCATTTAACACACACATACACCCTATACCCCCATTTAACTAACACACTCTCTCTCTCTCTCACCCCTCTCAGCCCTCTCTTACCGGTGCTTCCAGCCGGGGCAGCGTGTGACACAGATCCAGACGGGTATTTACAATGCCGGCACCCGTACTATTGTTCTTGTCTCGTCTACCGTTTGCCGGAGAACTCGCCGCAAAAGTTCTTCTCCCAGCAAAACAGTACAAGTGGAAAAACCCCAAGTAACGTCCACCAGGGTACCGATGATCCTAACAGTGAGGAGGCTCCAGAATAAGTAGATAAATATGTTAAAATGATAGTTCTTGAGTATGCCAGGTGAAGTTTCTGAAACGGCGCGAATACCACAGAGAATGGGAAAATCGTGTCTGGGGCACGATTCGCTAAATTAGTGAAACCCCAAAAAAAACAAATGTAGTCATGCTCAGAATCACAACCAGAGCGGGACGTCAGGCGGGCCAAAGGTCATACACTAGATGGCTAGTCAGATGAACAGGGGTTAAATTCCAGAGCGCGTAGTCAGGCGGACCGGGTCATACACAGGACGGAAACAAATTCGAATCGCTGAGCAAAAGGAAGGTCAGCAACGCCAAGGGTCGGGAACAAAAATGCAACCAACTTGATATCAAAGCGAGGACCACGCCAGGGAATAGTCCATGCGGTAGCCGGGCAGAGTACCGCAGCCGCTGCTGGGTAGACCCCAGTCCTAGAAATTGGTAATTAAACCACGGTTCCCAAACGAGCTCCCTCTCTGTAACCATCACCAAGTATTGCCCACCACAAGCTTAATGTACCCTCAAAAGAGCATCCGTAACGACGCTGTTCCAATTGTCGGCAGGCATCGCCGCGGTCCCTAGCTGCCGCACAGTTCCATGAATTTGTGGCTAGGTCCCGGTCAGGCGCATCGAGTGTTTCCTGGCTTGCAGACCCCCCATGGCCGGCTAGTGCATGGGAGTCTGGTTCCAACAGACCAGACGGGGTTTTCTGTTCACCCTGTGCTCCCCAGACAAGGGACTGGGCAAGCAGGTAAGGAGTCTCCCCAGAAATCCTAAAGTGCCCTACTCCCACACTCAAACATAACCCCACGAGTCTTCAGCCTTAAAGGGTTAACTTGACACTTAAATTGCCCCTAAGCCTCAGACCCTCTAGGTTTAGACTATGACCTGTTGTTCTAACATTGTTCTTCCTTTTAAATAAGCTTGCCTCTTCTACTTTGTTAATTCCCTTTTAAGTATTTAAATGCTTCTATTGCATCTCCGATCATCTTCTTTACTCCAAGCTATATATATATATATATATTAAGATACTTCAGTCTTTCCTGATAATTTCTATCTTGTAAACGACTAAATCTGCTACACAAGAGGGACATTATGCACCAAGCAGGACCCCATCGTGGCCACCACCTCACCCATTCAGCCAATATTTAAAATGATAAAGAAAAAAAAGCTTTGACTATTCTCATAATCATTGTTAATGAATAGTTCTTTCTTAATAAGAAAAAAGTTGCTCTACCTTGTCCGCTGGCCCCAACGCGTCTTCTTTCAGCCAGCTCCACTTCTTCTCTTCTTCTTATATTTCTCCTTGGTATCAGCTCCGTTGACCAGGACTCCTGGATTAGTTCTGCAAAAGCTAAGGAAACCGTCTTTGTCACCCACTTTCTGTGTTAATCCAAACAGGTATATGCACTGCCGGTGCCTGCACTGTTGGTCACCAGTTTGACCAACCACAACAGAGACAAAGGACATTACAGAAGTGGGCAGCAGAGGTAAGCTTAACATTGGAAGCTTTTAGCTAATTACTAAAAACCATATATTTTTATGTAAGTAACATTCTATAAAGCGTTGTCAACATTCCATGAGGATTTTAAAAAACAAAACAAAAAGATTTTGTCTTTAAAGAGCAAACCTTTGCTAGAGACGGACTCTATGCATTGTTAGTGACTCTCGTGAGAGTAGTCACCACGGCTATGTAGGCGATGTATGTATTTCAGGAATCTGGTAAAGAAGGAAAAGAGATCCCTGGTCTTGTGAGCTTACAGTCTCTTAGGAGGTTCATAAACTATGGTTATGTACAAACTTGACAAGCCATCTGCTTACTTTGGTTCTTTTGAGGATTAGTTCCATTTTCTTCATACTTTATTGTACTAGGATTTCTTAGCTCATAAAAAGAACCTTGATCTCACTCTTGCCCAAATAATATATCACCCAGTTACCCACACCCTCTTTTTAAACGCCAAGCAAAGAAAGAAAGTGCTGTAAGACACACTGTTCCTTTGAAGTTGTTTCAGAACAAAATACATCTTTGAAACTAAATTGTCTTCAGATCCTACATGCTTGCTTCACTGAACATATTAATGCTGTAGGTACACTTATGGTTTTTAATACTAATGATTATGGATATCACCCTTTGTACTAGTATTGGTCGTTATATGCAAACCCCATAGCTTAATACCACTGCCTATCCCGCCGATACCTGGAACACTCAGGGTCTGAGCTCCAGGGTTCTAGGTGTGTATAGTCAGATTCTCACTTTTGCAATGCCTGCTTACCTTCTACCTTCTAGGGATTGGGACACCCCTCCTAATTATTGAGTTTAGGTGTTTCAGCCGCACACCTTTGCTAACACGTGTATGGAATCAAACACACAGGCATATAAAGTTAATTATATGTGTATTTTTGCTATATTAATGTTCCTGGAGGGCTAAGCCAAATGCCAAATGTTTTAGGTAAACTATAAAAACACGCAGGAGCCGTGGCAACTGGTGTTTTATGTGGATAAGTGCAAGATAATGCCCCTGGGGCATAAAAACCCAAGGGGAATGCATAAAATAGTTGATGTTGAGGTTGGGACTGTATGAAAGGAAAGGGGTTTGGGCGGTATGTGATTAAAAACATGTAAATACATAAAGGGAATCAGCCAGATAAAGGAGGAGAGTATATTTAAAAGAAGAGAAACTACCAAAACCAAAGGACATAGATTTAAATTAGAGGGGCAAATCAGGAAATATTACTTTACAAAGGTTGTGGATGCATGGAATAGCCTTGCAACAGAAGTGGTAGAGGTTAATAGAGTGAAGGAGTTTAAGCATGTGAGGGATAGACATTGTGCATATATATATATATATATATATATATATATATATATATATATATATATAGATATATATATATCTATATATATAGATATATAGATATATCTATATATATATATAGATATATATATCTATATATATATATATAGATATATATTGTGAGGTAGGTCTGGGATCGCCCCTCGCTGAGGTCAAGGGACAAGCGCTGTCTTCATTCAAACCAGGCACACAGCAGTAAATTCGTGCAATCTGACACAGGGTCAGGTTTATTAGAAAGGTTGCAGGGACAAAAGAAATATAACAGTAACAAAAGAAACACCTTGCCTGTCCGGCACTTACTATACATAGGATGTCCCTCACTACCAGCTGGAGAGCTTCTCTCTGCCAACTTAACATAACATAATATGTCCAGCAACCTTTACTCACAGGTCTCTTCCACAGACAGGCTTTCTGTGTCCTCAGTCAGAGAGAGAGCCCTGCCCTCCTGGCTTCCCTTTTATATCCACCCTCTAATTCACTTAATTAATCACCGAGCAGGTGGAAGCAGGGGCGTACCTAGAGTATTTGGCACCCGGGGCGGATCCTGTAAGTGGCACCCCCCCCCCAAATGTAAAGACATCTACAAAATTATGTTGGCAAGAATATTTATTGCACCAATTTGTAAACTGTATGTCAACTGTAAACAACAAGAAATCTGAAAAAATAAATTAATAACTTATAAGTAAAATAAATAGGTTTAAATAACATTTACTGAACATATAATAGTGCTTTCTTTAATAACCCCCCCTCCCAAAAAACAACAAACACAACAAGTTTCTAAGAAGACCTAACAAATGAGTGACAAACATTACAAATTAAGTACTGGCTAAGCAGCTAAAGACACTATAAACTAAAAAAAATTCTGATATTATAATCAGGAGTCACCATAACATTGTTCTCTTTTTATTTAAGCATTTGCATATATAGTGGTGTTGCCATGTCGACTCATGATTATATATACCATATGAACCAGACACTGACTGTGGTATAGCATGACACCTATCACTATATACTGAGCCAGGCAGTGACGGTGGTACAGCATAATGCCTATCACTCTATACTGAGACAGACATTGACGGTGGTGCAGCTTAAGTAATTTCATTATATATTGAGGCAAACATTACAGTGAAACAGCATAACTCCTATCACTATACACTGAGCCAGATACTACAGTGGAACAGCATAACACCTATCACTATAACTGAGCCAGATATTGATGGTGGTACAGCATAACCGCTATCTTTATATACTGAGCTAGACACTTATAGTAGTACAACATAACTATCATTATACACTGAGGCAGACATTGACAGTTGTGCAGCACAACTGCTATCATTATATACTGAAACACGCGCTGACAGTAGTACAACATAACTGTTTCCATTATATACTGAGGCACGCGCTGACGGTGGTACAACATAACTGTTATTATATACTGAGGCCCACATATGCCGGTGATACAGGATAACGCCTATCACTTTATACTGAGCACACATTGACGGTGGGGCAGCGTAATCCATATCACTATACATTGAGCCTGACATTTACAATAATGCAGCATAACCCATATCACTATATACAAAGCCATTGATGTGGTGTAGGCCTACCACTTCAGTGTCTGGCTTAGTATATAGTGGTAGGGGTTATGCTGCATTATTGTAAATGTCTAGATCGATGTATAGTGATAGGGATTATGCTGTACTGCCCTCAACTGCAGATCAGGGGAAGACTGTGAGAGTCAGTACAGCCTTCCCTTCTTCTGACTGCACCGTGACATTGGGAGGTCCTCTCCCCGTAATCATCCCCAAAGTCCATTTGTCCCCTACGTCACTAAACCACAACTCTCTTTTAATTACTCCCTGTAGTTCAGGTGTAGATCAAATAAACAACACATGGAAACAGCACGTGTAACTGAATAAGACATAAATATCCTGTATTTACAGGTATACATAAATAATGTATGGAAACATAGCATTGCAGGTATAAATCAACAGAACACACACACCCAGCATTGCAGGTATAGATCAACTGGAAATCACTCAGCACTGAAGGTATAGATCAAATAAACAACACATGGAAACAGCACCCCAGGTATTGATCAACTGAATAAGACATACAAATCCTGTATTTGCTGGTAAACATAAATAATGTATAGAAACATAGCATAGCAGATACAGACCAACACATTAACACACAAACCCAGCTTTGCAGGTATTGATCAATTGGAATTCACATAAAAACTCAGCATTAAAGTTATAGATAAAACACCCTAAATTACAGGCATAGATCACAGATTGCACACCCCAAAGCCAGCGTCCACATTGCCCACATAGAACCTGACCAGCACCCTGCGGTGGGGGTGCAAGGCCTCTGTCTC
Source organism: Spea bombifrons (assembly GCF_027358695.1). Lineage (NCBI taxonomy): Eukaryota > Metazoa > Chordata > Amphibia > Anura > Pelobatidae > Spea > Spea bombifrons. The sequence continues at coordinate 62,594,698 of NC_071087.1, forward strand.
CCAGCTCTGCCACTGTATGGAACAGTATAGAGTGATGGGAGTTATGATGTACTTTAGAGCATAATTATAATGAAAAAGACATTGGAAATGGTACAGCATAACACCCATCACTCTCACACACTTACCAATCCACACTTACCAATCCACAGATTCCACACATACCAATCCACAGATTCCACACATACCAATCCACAGATTCCACACATACCACACATACCAATCCACAGATTCCACACATACCAATCCACAGATTCCACACATACCAATCCACAGATTCCACACATACCACTCCACAGATTCCACACATACCAATCCACACATACCAATCCACAGATTCCACACATACCAATCCACAGATTCCACACATACCACACATACCAATCCACACATACCAATCCACACATACCAATCCACAGATTCCACACATACCAATCCACACATACCAATCCACAGGTTCCACACATACCAATCCACAGATTCCACACATACCAATCCACACATACCAATCCACAGGTTCCACACATACCAATCCACAGATTCCACACATACCAATCCACACATACCAATCCACAGGTTCCACACATACCAATCCACAGGTTCCACACATTCCACACATATCAATCCACACATTCCACACATACCAATCCACTCTCACTGTCACTCAGTCTTAATGAATGATTTCCTACCTTCTTTTCTACCTCTTTTCTTCTTACAGCAGTCTTCCTCTTCTCTCCTCTTCTTCTGTCTTCTTCCGGGTCAGAGGGCACTGTGGGCGCGGCTTCAGTGCCGCCGGGGTTTGTTGTCAGATCCCGGCGGCACTGAAGCCGCGCCCACAGTGCCCTCTGCACAGCAGCAGTTGCCGTGCGGATCGCAAGGGAGCAGTATCGGAGGTCTTTAACAGACCTCCGGCTCCCTTGAGTGATTTTAAGCCGGTTCAGGGGAACCGGCTTAAAATCACTCAAGGGAGCCGGAGGTCTGTTAAAGACCTCCGATACCGCTCCCTTGCGAGCCTGCTCCTCCAGCGGCGGACATTACTGTCCGTCTCTGGAGGGGTGCCGGGTGCCGGCAAGTTGGCACCCCCCTGATGAGCGGCACCCGGTGCGGACCGCCCCCCCCGCCCCCCGCTAGGTACGCTACTGGGTGGAAGTCTCAGGTGTTACTCCACATAGGAAAGGAATCTAGGAGAAACATACCTCCCTTCTACCACCAATCCTACATGACTGTCACATATCCCCCCCCTCAGCTCAGGCCCCCGGGAATGAGCATCAGGAACCGCAAGACAGTGCACACGTGACAGTGCGTCCGCATTTCCCTGCAGCCGACCAGACCTGTGCTCCACTGTAAAATTGTAGGCCTGCAGAGCTAGAAACCATCTAGTCACTCTGCTATTTTTCTCCTTATTCAGGTACATCCATTTCAGAGGGGCATGGTCAGTGACCAACCTAAACTTCCTTCCCAACAAATAATACCTGAGGGACTCAAGGGCCCATTTAATAGCCAGACATTCCCTCTCCACAATTGCATACCTTCTCTCGTGCTTATTCAACTGCCTGCTTAAATAAAGCACAGGATGTTCCTCTCCATTCCTGATTTGCGACAAGACAGCCCCTATTCCTGTCTCAGAGGCATCTGTTTGTACCACAAATTCTTTTTTAAAATCAGGCGTGATCAAGATCGGCTGGGAACAAAGGGCCAATTTCAGAGTTTGGAACGCTTTTTCAGCTTCAGGGTTCCACCTTATCATTACTGAGTCTTTTCCCTTGGTGAGATCAGTCAGGGGACCCGCCATGGCCGCAAAATGGGGTATGAACCTTCTATAATAACCGGCAATACCCAGGAATGCCCTCACCTGTTTTTTATTCACCGGTTGGGGCCAACGTAGGATTGCCTCAAGTTTGTCAACCTGGGGCTTGATTATACCTCTTCCTATTATGTAACCCAAATATTTTGCTTCTTCTAACCCAATGCAACATTTTTTTGGGTTTGCTGTCAGACCTGCTTCCTGTAAACCGTCAATGACTGCCTGTACGTTCAATAGGTGTGTCTCCCAGTCATGGCTATGTATCACTATATCATCCAGATAGGCAGAGGCATATTGCCTATGCGGTCTTAACACTCTATCCATTAACCTTTGGAAGGTGGCAGGGGCCCCATGTAGGCCAAAGGGCATATTTACATATTGGAACAAGCCGTCAGGTGTGGAAAATGCTGTCTTTTCTTTGGCAGTGTCCGTCAGGGGAATCTGCCAATAACCTTTTGTCAGATCTAAAGTTGTGATGTAGCGAGCTGTTCCCAGTCGGTCTATGAGCTCATCCACCCGTGGCATAGGATATGCATCAAACTTAGACACCGAGTTTAACTTCCTAAAGTCGTTACAGAATCTTATAGTACCGTCCGGTTTCGGAATTAACACAATTGGGCTGGACCACTCACTATGGGACTCTTCGATCACCCCCAATTCCAGCATCTCCTTTACCTCCTTAGACACTGCCTCTCGTCTAGCCTCAGGGATTCTATAGGGCCTTACATGTACCTTTACTCCAGGATCCGTTATGATGTCATGCTTTATGAGGGGGGTCTGCCCTGGTTGTTCAGAAAAGAAATTTTTATTACGAAACACCAATTGTCTAGCCTCTTTCTTCTGTCTGTCAGACAGAGACTCAGCTATATTAACATTTGGTATTACGGAGCCATCACACACTGAAAAAACACCTGTCGTAGCCAGAGCTGGCCTGTCTTTCCAAGCCTTGAGCAGATTCACATGGTATATCTGCTCAGGTTTTCTTTTACCTGGTTGGTGTACTTTATAATTCACTTCACCTACTCTTTCAATTATAGTGAAAGGACCCTGCCATTTAGCTAGGAACTTGCTCTCTATGGAAGGGACAAGTACCAACACGCGATCCCCTGGTGCAAATGTACGGATCTTAGCACCCCTATCATAAACCCTTTTTTGTATTCCTTGAGCCTGTTCTAGGTGTTTTTTCACAATTGGCATCACAGCTGCAATTCTGTCCTGCATTTGCGAAACATGTTCTATTACACTTTTGTAGGGAGTGACCTGTCCTTCCCAAGTTTCTTTAGCCACATCCAACAACCCACGTGGATGTCTACCATATACCAGCTCAAATGGTGAATACCCTGTAGATGACTGAGGCACTTCTCTTACCGCAAACATTAGATACGGAAGCAAAAAGTCCCAATTTTTCCCGTCTTTGTCCACTACTTTCTTTAACATCTGCTTAAGAGTCTTATTAAATCTCTCCACTAAACCATCAGTTTGAGGGTGATAGACTGAGGTACGTAGTTGAGACACCTTAAACAATTTACAAAGTTCCTTCATCACGTTAGACATAAAGGGGGTTCCTTGATCTGTAAGTATTTCTTTTGGAATGCCTACCCTACTGAAAACCTGAACCAACTCCTTTGCAATGGTCTTAGACGACGTATTGCGCAAAGGTATGGCCTCTGGATAGCGTGTAGCATAGTCCATTATGACTAAAATATGTTGGTGACCACGGGCTGACCTTATCAGGGGACCAACCAAATCCATCCCAATCCGTTCAAAGGGTACTTCGATTATCGGTAAGGGAACTAAGGGGCTACGGAAATGAGGCATAGGTGCATACATCTGACACTCGGGGCAGGATTCACAATACTCTTTTATATCACGATGCATGCCAGGCCAGCAGAATCTTAGCAATATCCTCTCTGTAGTTTTCTGGATCCCCAAATGGCCACCCACAATGTGCCCGTGTGCCAAATCTAATACTGTCCTCCTATAGGCCTTTGGAACCACTAGCTGATGCACGGTATCCTCCCCTTTTTTATCAACTTGGTATAGTAAATCATTTTCCAGGACCATATAGGGAAAAGCAAGCCTCCAGGCTCCACATGTACCCCATTAACTACTTTTACGTTTTCTCTGGCGTGAGTCAGTGTAGGGTCCCTCAACTGCTCACTTTGAAAGTCGTCTTTTCTGACCTCTAAATCAGCTATACATGGCTGTGGGATCCCTTGAGTTTCTGTCTCTGACAGGGGGTTTTCCAAGTCCCCTGCCATAACAGTAAAGGGAAAGGATAGGGGCCTTTCTGCCGACACCCCAACTACATCCTCCGTTGGGGAACTCTCAAATGGTTCAGGGCTTAGGTTAGCCGGTGAAGGCCTAACAGGGGCGCCATCTTTAACCACAAGATTGTTCTCCCATAATTTCCAAAAATAAGGAAAATCCCTTCCCAGAATAACCTCATGCATTAAGGCGGGGACTACCCCCACCTTGTGACACACGGAACCATAGGGAGTTGAAATACAAGCTACAGCAGTTTGGTACTCACAAGTATCCCCATGTACACAAGTTACTGTGAAAGTGTCGGGTTGCCTGTTAGAAGAACCTATGAGGCTGGCCTTTATTAGACTTACTACACTCCCGGAGTCTAACAAAGCCACCACCTTTTTATCATCCACTGTCAGCTCACACAGGTGTCTGTTAGAACCTTCTGAGCTGATAGCAGTACACACTACTTGAGCAAACATAGACATACGTTTCTTCAAAAAGGCTGCATCACACTGCATAGGTTCAACAGTCCCAGGACAGTTCATAGCAATATGACCCAACTCATGGCAACGAAAACATCTTATATCTCTGCTTTGTCCATAATCCTGCAGGTTAGGTTTTCCTGAGCCCACAGTCTCATCCTTATCACGGAAAGTCTTTACATTCTTCCCAGCTCCCATAAACCCCAGAACAGTCTTACCAGGAACTCTTGCCATCCGGACGGTTGAGCGATGGGTGCCACACAACAGCTCGCCAGCAGCAGAATACCGTTCCACAAGATCCACAAGCTGGTCTGCTGTTTTAGGATCTCCATGGCTTACCCACTTTCTTAATGCTGGGGGTAGAGCCCTTAGGTATCGGTCCATGACGACACGTTGCACCACCTCAGTTGCTGATAAAACATCTGGTTGTAGCCACTTCCTGGTCAGATGGACGAGGTCAAACATCTGGGAACGCGGCGGCTTCTCCATATTGTATGCCCACTGGTGTACTCTCTGAGCTCTGACAGCTAAAGTGACACCCAAACGAGCAAGGATCTCTGCTTTGAGTTTATCAAAGTCTTTGGCTGCCTCCGGGTCAAGATCAAAATAAGCCTTTTGTGCTTCCCCTACAAGGAATGGGGCCACCAAGCCTGCCCAACGTGCCCTGGGCCACGCTTCTTGCATAGCTATCCTTTCAAACGTTGCGAGGAACGCCTCCACATCATCCGCTGGGGTCATCTTTTGCAAATAGTGGCCCACAGGGATAACCCTGTGCGGGGATTCTGGTTGCGTGTTTGGCAGATTTGCCAGGCCCTGCACCACCTCCTGCAGCTTCTGGCGGTCCTTGTTTGTGGCCTCGGTTAATGCAACCAGCTGGGCTGCCAACAGGCGGTTTGCTTCCTGCAAGTGTATATTTGTGCGCTGTTGCTCACTGGTAGCCTCCAGCTGAGCAGAAGCCGATCGCACCAAGGCAGTCACCACGTCATCCATTTTATGACACTTAAATGTGTTGCGTCACCCCGGCAACGTCTCCACGGTATTGCTCCGCAATCTTAACAGCCACCGGTTGCGTCTAGTGACGTGCCCGCATTCTCCACCAATTGTGAGGTAGGTCTGGGATCGCCCCTCGCTGAGGTCAAGGGACAAGCGCTGTCTTCATTCAAACCAGGCACACAGCAGTAAATTCGTGCAATCTGACACAGGGTCAGGTTTATTAGAAAGGTTGCAGGGACAAAAGAAATATAACAGTAACAAAAGAAACACCTTGCCTGTCCGGCACTTACTATACATAGGATGTCCCTCACTACCAGCTGGAGAGCTTCTCTCTGCCAACTTAACATAACATAATATGTCCAGCAACCTTTACTCACAGGTCTCTTCCACAGACAGGCTTTCTGTGTCCTCAGTCAGAGAGAGAGCCCTGCCCTCCTGGCTTCCCTTTTATATCCACCCTCTAATTCACTTAATTAATCACCGAGCAGGTGGAAGTCTCAGGTGTTACTCCACATAGGAAAGGAATCTAGGAGAAACATACCTCCCTTCTACCACCAATCCTACATGACTGTCACAATATATATATATATATATACATACATGTCTGCACTGATCGTTCACAAGACACAGGAAGGTACTAAATGACAACCAGAAGTGACAGTTGATGTAAGGCAGCGTGGCCTACTGGTAGACGGCACTGGAGGAGGCGGGCTCCAGTCTCAATGAGAGCGTGGGTTCGATTCCCACCGCTGCCATTCACTTTTTAAAATCCCAATAATGCCATTAAGCCCTCCAAAATATTATGTCAATTTATGTCAATTCAATTTATGCCCTCATACCATGGGGGGAAAATAATGTGCACAAAAAGGCAACAACAACAAAAAAAACATTGGGTATTTCTAAACAAAACTCAAGACAAACAGTATAATCTATTTAGCAGGTTTTTTTCATTATTTTTAGCAAAAGTGAGAAAAAGTCATTTTTTAGCTGTGGTGACTCTCGTGAGAGTAGTCACCACAGCTAAGAGTAGGCCTTTTTTAATCTTTTTCAATTTTATATGATTAAAAACGTGTTACACTATATCGTATTTCCCTTGTGCTTTCTACGGTATGAGCCAGCGCCATCTACTATATGTTGGAGGTTGGGATCTGAAAAAAGAAAAGAAAAAAAGACAAGCCGATATACTGAGCAGTATTTTAATCTGTGAGTGGAACTACAGAGGGGGAGATTGTGTATTTAAAATCGTATCACACAGTGTGTGCGATGTTTGTTTTTTTCTATTTTATAATACCCTGATATTTTGAGGAAAAAGAAGAGGAAGATAAATTGTATTCTCAAATGAAGCTCTTCAGGACCATCTAACAGTTTACTTAAGTATCATGTTTTACTTTTGTGATAATACTATTTTGTTATATTCTGTTACAATTGTATCATAGCGCTCCACCTGTAGAAATGTTGCAGGAACAGTGTGCAATCTGACCTTGAATAGACTGCATTGTGTCAAGCGATTATGCTCAGGAAGGGACTCCAACAAGGAGCAAACTAAAGGAAAGGGATGCTCTATAACTCTTGAAAAAAAGCAAAACAACTCCTTTCTGACCTTTAGGGTCCACCCTCCATTGAATGCTGTTTAGTACACTTCATAAAGTTATTCCATGGGGTTTACTAAAAAGAAACATATATGCATGGAAAGACATCTCCAAACCACCAAGCATATCTGTTTAGCTCTCCCTTCCCACATTTCACTTGGTCTCCTCTCACATCTCCAACACCAGGGGGCCTCAAATTAAAAGTAAAAAGGTAAATCCTCATAGTTTCAAACATCACATTAAAATGTCACTTAAAAGGAAATGTAAAATGTAGTCTTTTCAATAAAATTAATGGATTAGCATCTTTGTGATTTACATTTGCAAATTTTGTTTTTTAAATAAAGCTGTAGTATTTAGTTATATGCTTCACCGTGCTTTGTGACCAATGGAACCTCTCCTGCCAGCTATCATTGTGTCATCATAGTAGAAGTCTCATATGTTACGCTGGCTCTCCACACACACACACACACACACACACACAGAGCGCAAACACTTTTGAAGGACCATCTCAAGACAGCTGGCTACCTGGCAAAATGATCTGCGGAGTGTCGGCTCCCCGGCAAAGAGATCAGCAGAGCGTCAGGTTTCCATCAACAGATTTGAAGACTGTCAACATGTCTATGTATTTCTTGTTGCTATGACATTTTAAGAAAAAAATTCTTTACATTTTAGTACTAGTCAGAGTTAGCCTCTTAGTGCCCAGAGGGAGGGGCAGTTCTTCGAGCCATGGCTTCCCAGAGATTTCCTTCAATAAAACAAGGTTTTTTCTTTCCTCCGTGCTGAAGAATGACTCTTCGTGAGTCCAGAGGCAGCTCCATCTTTAAACTATCCATACAATGTTTACTATTAAATAAAAAGGTTTGTTCTCATAATTGTTGCTGTCTATGAGTAATTCTTTCAAATTACCGTATTTGCTCGATTATAAGACGACCCTGATTATAAGACGACCCCCCAAAATCTGAATATTAACTTAGGAAAAAAAGAAAAAGCCTGAATATAAGACGACCCCAAAGGAAAAAAGTTTTACCAGTAAATGTTAATTCATGTAAACTATTTTTTTTAATAAAAGCTATGATTGAGAAAAAGATTTTTTTTGTTTTTATTTCTTGTGTTTTCCAACCTGTCCCCCAGTTACGCACATCTGCCCCCAGGCTTGCCACTCCAATATGGCACTGTGGCCCATGATATGCCTTTTAACCCTCTATATGCCACTGTGCCCCATGGTATGCCTTTTGACCCCCTATGTGCCACTCTGCCTCCAGAAATGCCTTATACCCCTATATCCCATTCTGGCATTTAGGGGGTTAAAATGCATATTATGGGGCAGAGTGGCATATAGGGAGGTATAAGGCATTTCAGGAGGCAGAGTGACATTATGGGAGTTAAAAGGCATTGTATAGAGCACTCTGCCTCCAGAAATGCCTTATACCCCTATATGCCACTCTGCCATTTAGGGGGTTAAAAGGCATATTATGGGGCAGAGTGGCATATAGGGAGGTATAAGGCATTTCAGGAGGCAGAGTGCGCTATTAAATCCCCCCTTAACGCCACTCCAGAAATGCCCTATGCCCCCATTTAACACACACACACACCCTATACCCCCATTTAACTAACTAACACACACACACACACACACACACACACTCTCTCTCTCTCTCTCTCTCTCTCTCCCCCCCTCTCTCACCCCCCTTCCCCCGCTCTCCCCCCTCTCTTACCGGTGCTTCCAGCCGGGGCAGCGGGTTGACGTCGCCTTCTGCTGCAGCCGGAAGGAGGTGTGGCTAGCAGCGGGGGTTTGTATGCGTCCGTCGCGTATACTTTCCCCGGCTGTCAGAGATCAAAGTTCCCCGCACCGGTGCGGCACCGGTGCGGGGAACTCTAATCTCTGACAGTCGGGGAAGGTCTATGCGACGGACGCAGACAACCCCCGCTGCTAGCCACACCTCCTTCCGGCTGCAGCGGACGTTGTCTACGCGGATCGCGTAGACGTCAACCCGCTGCCCCGGCAACGCAGTAGGAAGCAAGGAAGCACCGGTAAGTGTGTGTATGATGGGGGGGGTGAGACAGGAGGATCCAGGTCCCCTGCAGCAGTGCGGGGGATCTGGATCTTAGTCTCCTAATCAGACCTCTATTTGAGGTCTGATTAGAAGACGACCCCGATTAGAAGACGAGGGGTATTTTTCAGAGCATTTGCTCTGAAAAAAACCTCGTCTTATAATCGAGCAAATACGGTACTATCACCTTTAGTTAAAATGGTATTATTCCAAAAAGTCTACAATGCTGTGCTAATGAAACTTATTTTTGGACTACCAATTTGATTTTATGTCATTGAAATTTGGTGTTACTGTGAAATAGACATCAAATGTTTCAGTTATTTATTGTAAAAACACATCTAACTCATTTAACACATCTATTAAAACTAAAGCAAACACAGTCGTTAGCTGAATGTGTTCAATGACAATAGCAAAAGGAACACCTTTGTCACCAACTTTCTGTGTGACACAGATCCAGACGGGTATTTACAATGCCGGCACCCGTACTATTGTTCTTGTCTCGTCTACCGTTTGCCGGAGAACTCGCCGCAAAAGTTCTTCTCCCAGCAAAACAGTACAAGTGGAAAAACCCCAAGTAACGTCCACCAGGGTACCGATGATCCTAACAGTGAGGAGGCTCCAGAATAAGTAGATAAATATGTTAAAATGATAGTTCTTGAGTATGCCAGGTGAAGTTTCTGAAACGGCGCGAATACCACAGAGAATGGGAAAATCGTGTCTGGGGCACGATTCGCTAAATTAGTGAAACCCCAAAAAAAACAAATGTAGTCAAGCTCAGAATCACAACCAGAGCGGGACGTCAGGCGGGCCAAAGGTCATACACTAGATGGCTAGTCAGATGAACAGGGGTTAAATTCCAGAGCGCGTAGTCAGGCGGACCGGGTCATACACAGGACGGAAACAAATTCGAATCGCTGAGCAAAAGGAAGGTCAGCAACGCCAAGGGTCGGGAACAAAAATGCAACCAACTTGATATCAAAGCGAGGACCACGCCAGGGAATAGTCCATGCGGTAGCCGGGCAGAGTACCACAGCCGCTGCTGGGTAGACCCCAGTCCTAGAAATTGGTAATTAAACCACGGTTCCCAAACGAGCTCCCTCTCTGTAACCATCACCAAGTATTGCCCACCACAAGCTTAATGTACCCTCAAAAGAGCATCCGTAACGACGCTGTTCCAATTGTCGGCAGGCATCGCCGCGGTCCCTAGCTGCCGCACAGTTCCATGAATTTGTGGCTAGGTCCCGGTCAGGCGCATCGAGTGTTTCCTGGCTTGCAGACCCCCCATGGCCGGCTAGTGCATGGGAGTCTGGTTCCAACAGACCAGACGGGGTTTTCCGTTCACCCTGTGCTCCCCAGAGAAGGGACTGGGCAAGCAGATAAGGAGTCTCCCCAGAAATCCTAAAGTGCCCTACTCCCACACTCAAACATAACCCCACGAGTCTTCAGCCTTAAAGGGTTAACGTGACACTTAAATTGCCCCTAAGCCTCAGACCCTCTAGGTTTAGACTATGACCTGTTGTTCTAACATTGTTCTTCCTTTTAAATAAGCTTGCCTCTTCTACTTTGTTAATTCCCTTTTAAGTATTTAAATGCTTCTATTGCATCTCCGATCATCTTCTTTACTCCAAGCTATATATATATATATATATATATATATATATATTAAGATACTTTAGTCTTTCCTGATAATTTCTATCTTGTAAACGACTAAATCTGCTACACAAGAGGGACATTATGCACCAAGCAGGACCCCATCGTGGCCACCACCTCACCCATTCAGCCAATATTTAAAATGATAAAGAAAAAAAAAGCTTTGACTATTCTCATAATCATTGTTAATGAATAGTTCTTTCTAAATAAGAAAAAAGTTGCTCTACCTTGTCCGCTGGCCCCAACGCGTCTTCTTTCAGCCAGCTCCACTTCTTCTCTTCTTCTTATATTTCTCCTTGGTATCAGCTCCGTTGACCAGGACTCCTGGATTAGTTCTGCAAAAGCTAAGGAAACCGTCTTTGTCACCCACTTTCTGTGTTAATCCAAACAGGTATATGCACTGCCGGTGCCTGCACTGTTGGTCACCAGTTTGACCAACCACAACAGAGACAAAGGACATTACAGAAGTGGGCAGCAGAGGTAAGCTTAACATTGGAAGCTTTTAGCTAATTACTAAAAACCATATATTTTTATGTAAGTAACATTCTATAAAGCGTTGTCAACATTCCATGAGGATTTTAAAAAACAAAACAAAAAGATTTTGTCTTTAAAGAGCAAACCTTTGCTAGAGACGGACTCTATGCATTGTTAGTGACTCTCGTGAGAGTAGTCACCACGGCTATGTAGGCGATGTATGTATTTCAGGAATCTGGTAAAGAAGGAAAAGAGATCCCTGGTCTTGTGAGCTTACAGTCTCTTAGGAGGTTCATAAACTATGGTTATGTACAAACTTGACAAGCCATCTGCTTACTTTGGTTCTTTTGAGGATTAGTTCCATTTTCTTCATACTTTATTGTACTAGGATTTCTTAGCTCATAAAAAGAACCTTGATCTCACTCTTGCCCAAATAATATATCACCCAGTTACCCAAACCCTCTTTTTAAACGCCAAGCAAAGAAAGAAAGTGCTGTAAGACACACTGTTCCTTTGAAGTTGTTTCAGAACAAAATACATCTTTGAAACTAAATTGTCTTCAGATCCTACATGCTTGCTTCACTGAACATATTAATGCTGTAGGTACACTTATGGTTTTTAATACTAATGATTATGGATATCACCCTTTGTACTAGTCTTGGTCGTTATATGCAAACCCTATAGCTTAATACCACTGCCTATCCCGCCGATACCTGGAACACTCAGGGTCTGAGCTCCAGGGTTCTAGGTGTGTATAGTCAGATTCTCACTCTTGCAATGCCTGCTTACCTTCTACCTTCTAGGGATTGGGACACCCCTCCTAATTATTGAGTTTAGGTGTTTCAGCCGCACACCTTTGCTAACACGTGTATGGAATCAAACACACAGGCATATAAAGTTAATTATATGTGTATTTTTGCTATATTACTGTTCCTGGAGGGCTAAGCCAAATGCCAAATGATTTAGGTAAACTATAAAAACACTCAGGAGCCGTGGCAACTGGTGTTTTATGTGGATAAGTGCAAGATAATGCCCCTGGGGCATAAAAACCCAAGGGGAATGCATAAAATAGTTGATGTTGAGGTTGGGACTGTATGAAAGGAAAGGGGTTTGGGCGGTATGTGATTAAAAACATGTAAATACATAAAGGGAATCAGCCAGATAAAGGAGGAGAGTATATTTAAAAGAAGAGAAACTACCAAAACCAAAGGACATAGATTTAAATTAGAGGGGCAAATCAGGAAATATTACTTTACAAAGGTTGTGGATGCATGGAATAGCCTTGCAACAGAAGTGGTAGAGGTTAATAGAGTGAAGGAGTTTAAGCATGTGAGGGATAGACATTGTGCATATATATATATATATATATATATCTATATATATCTATATATATATATAGATATATATATATATATATCTATATATATATATAGATATATATATATATATATCTATATATATATAGATATATATAAATATATATATATATATATATATATATATATATATATATATATATATATATACACATGTCTGCACTGATCGTTCACAAGACACAGGAAGGTACTAAATGACAACCACAAGTGACAGTTGATGTAAGGCAGCGTGGCCTACTGGTAGACGGCACTGGAGGAGGCGGGCTCCAGTCTCAATGAGAGCGTGGGTTCGATTCCCACCGCTGCCATTGACTTTTTAAAATCCCAATAATGCCATTAAGCCCTCCAAAATATTATGTCAATTTATGTCAATTCAATTTATGCCCTCATACCATGGGGGGAAAATAATGTGCACAAAAAGGCAACAACAACAAAAAAAACATTGGGTATTTCTAAACAAAACTCAAGACAAACAGTATAATCTATTTAGCAGGTTTTTTTCATTATTTTTAGCAAAAGTGAGAAAAAGTCATTTTTTAGCTGTGGTGACTCTCGTGAGAGTAGTCACCACAGCTAAGAGTAGGCCTTTTTTAATCTTTTTCAATTTTATATGATTAAAAACGTGTTACACTATATCGTATTTCCCTTGTGCTTTCTACGGTATGAGCCAGCGCCATCTACTATATGTTGGAGGTTGGGATCTGAAAAAAGAAAAGAAAAAAAGACAAGCCGATATACTGAGCAGTATTTTAATCTGTGAGTGGAACTACAGAGGGGGAGGTTGTGTATTTAAAATCGTATCACACAGTGTGTGCGATGTTTGTTTTTTTCTATTTTATAATACCCTGATATTTTGAGGAAAAAGAAGAGGAAGATAAATTGTATTCTCAAATGAAGCTCTTCAGGACCATCTAACAGTTTACTTAAGTATCATGTTTTACTTTTGTGATAATACTATTTTGTTATATTCTGTTACAATTGTATCATAGCGCTCCACCTGTAGAAATGTTGCCGGAACAGTGTGCAATCTGACCTTGAATAGACTGCATTGTGTCAAGCGATTATGCTCAGGAAGGGACTCCAACAAGGAGCAAACTAAAGGAAAGGGATGCTCTATAACTCTTGAAAAAAAGCAAAACAACTCCTTTCTGACCTTTAGGGTCCACCCTCCATTGAATGCTGTTTAGTACACTTCATAAAGTTATTCCATGGGGTTTACTAAAAAGAAACATATATGCATGGAAAGACATCTCCAAACCACCAAGCATATCTGTTTAGCTCTCCCTTCCCACATTTCACTTGGTCTCCTCTCACATCTTCAACACCAGGGGGCCTCAAATTAAAAGTAAAAAGGTAAATCCTCATAGTTTCAAATATCACATTAAAATGTCACTTAAAAGGAAATGTAAAATGTAATCTTTTCAATAAAATTAATGGATTAGCATCTTTGTGATTTACATTTGCAAATTTTGTTTTTTTAAATAAAGCTGTAGTATTTAGTTATATGCTTCACCGTGCTTTGTGACCAATGGAACCTCTCCTGCCAGCTATCATTGTGTCATCATAGTAGAAGTCTCATATGTTACGCTGGCTCTCCACACACACACAGAGCGCAAACACTTTTGAAGGACCATCTCAAGACAGCTGGCTACCTGGCAAAATGATCTGCGGAGTGTCGGCTCCCCGGCAAAGAGATCCGCAGAGCGTCAGGTTTCCATCAACAGATTTGAAGACTGTCAACATGTCTATGTATTTCTTGTTGCTATGACATTTTAAGAAAAAAATTCTTTACATTTTAGTACTAGTCAGAGTTAGCCTCTTAGTGCCCAGAGGGAGGGGCAGTTCTTCGAGCCATGGCTTCCCAGAGATTTCCTTCAATAAAACAAGGTTTTTTCTTTCCTCCGTGCTGAAGAATGACTCTTCGTGAGTCCAGAGGCAGCTCCATCTTTAAACTATCCATACCATGTTTACTATTAAATAAAAAGGTTTGTTCTCATTATTGTTGCTGTCTATGAGTAATTCTTTCAAATTACTATCACCTTTAGTTAAAATGGTATTATTCCAAAAAGTCTACAATGCTGTGCTAATGAAACTTACTTTTGGACTACCAATTTGATTTTATGTCATTGAAATTTGGTGTTACTGTGAAATAGACATCAAATGTTTCAGTTATTTATTGTAAAAACACATCTAACTCATTTAACACATCTATTAAAACTAAAGCAAACACAGTCGTTAGCTGAATGTGTTCAATGACAATAGCAAAAGGAACACCTTTGTCACCAACTTTCTGTGTGACACAGATCCAGACGGGTATTTACAATGCCGGCACCCGTACTATTGTTCTTGTCTCGTCTACCGTTTGCCGGAGAACTCTCCGCAAAAGTTCTTCTCCCAGCAAAACAGTACAAGTGGAAAAACCCCAAGTAACGTCCACCAGGGTACCGATGATCCTAACAGTGAGGAGGCTCCAGAATAAGTAGATAAATATGTTAAAATGATAGTTCTTGAGTATGCCAGGTGAAGTTTCTGAAACGGCGCGAATACCACAGAGAATGGGAAAATCGTGTCTGGGGCACGATTCGCTAAATTAGTGAAACCCCAAAAAAAAACAAATGTAGTCAAGCTCAGAATCACAACCAGAGCGGGACGTCAGGCGGGCCAAAGGTCATACACTAGATGGCTAGTCAGATGAACAGGGGTTAAATTCCAGAGCGCGTAGTCAGGCGGACCGGGTCATACACAGGACGGAAACAAATTCGAATCGCTGAGCAAAAGGAAGGTCAGCAACGCCAAGGGTCGGGAACAAAAATGCAACCAACTTGATATCAAAGCGAGGACCACGCCAGGGAATAGTCCATGCGGTAGCCGGGCAGAGTACCACAGCCGCTGCTGGGTAGACCCCAGTCCTAGAAATTGGTAATTAAACCACGGTTCCCAAACGAGCTCCCTCTCTGTAACCATCACCAAGTATTGCCCACCACAAGCTTAATGTACCCTCAAAAGAGCATCCGTAACGACGCTGTTCCAATTGTCGGCAGGCATCGCCGCGGTCCCTAGCTGCCGCACAGTTCCATGAATTTGTGGCTAGGTCCCGGTCAGGCGCATCGAGTGTTTCCCGGCTTGCAGACACCCCATGGCCGGCTAGTGCATGGGAGTCTGGTTCCAACAGACCAGACGGGGTTTTCCGTTCACCCTGTGCTCCCCAGACACGTCACCTGACCAGGGTTGACCAATCAGAGAGAGGGGAAACTGGGCTGGCTGCTGATTGGTTGCTGGAGTCAGCTGACTAGGCTCGGCCAATCAGGGGCTGCCCCTCAGCCCTAGCCTCCTGATTGGTGGGTGATGTCACCTGACATGGGCTGACCAATCAGAGAGAGGGGAAACTGGGCAGGCTGCTGATTGGTTGCTGGAGTCAGCTGACTAGGCTCGGCCAATCAGGGGCTGCCCCTCAGCCCTAGCCTCCTGATTGGTGGGTGATGTCACCTGACATGGGCTGACCAATCAGAGAGAGG
Source organism: Spea bombifrons (assembly GCF_027358695.1). NCBI lineage: Eukaryota > Metazoa > Chordata > Amphibia > Anura > Pelobatidae > Spea > Spea bombifrons. Next base: position 62,610,882 of record NC_071087.1, read on the forward strand.
GGAAACTGGGCAGGCTGCTGATTGGTTGCTGGAGTCAGCTGACTAGGCTCGGCCAATCAGGGGCTGCCCCTAAGCATTAGCCTCCTGATTGGTGCCTTAAGTCACAGAGAGAGTTATCATATTGCATGGCACTTTATGATTATTTAATAATTATTATGAATTATTAATTTGTTGAATGAATCATTAATAATGATAAGTTTCTTAACCACTTGAATTTACGGGCACCGAGGTAATTACAACGTAGTTAACAATTACCACGCCTGACCTCACTGGTGCAGTAGCCGGATTTGAACTTACGAGCATTGGGGTGGAAGTCCAACACTTTAACCACAACTCCAACTAAGAGACACTGGGAACCGCTTTTCTCTGTAGCATATTGGGTTTGTTGTTAGCATGTTCTGCCCCTGCAAGCCAGGGGCAGAACATATAGTGTGTTTGATTGCAGTTCTTTTGTCTAGTCTCTGTAGCCTAATGGCTTAAGTGTTGGACTTGGTGACTTGATGTTCTGAGTTCCATTCCCATAGGCTTCAACTGTGGCTGTTCAGTTCTTTTTTTTTTTTTTTGTTTTTAACTAAGCCCATAGACCAAAACATAAACCATCTTGTCTTTGCCCTTACAAGCCACCCTTCTTTAGTTTATTTAGTTTATTTAGATATGTCCAGGCCAGGGCTTATCTTGGTACAGTATTTCCCCTGTCTCTTCTTTTGTGTTTTAGTTTTTTTCCTGCCTCCACCTTTGCTATCCCAGTTTGGAGTTAACCAAAGTATGGAAAATGCTACACCCAATCACAAATGGAGTCTTGCTGAGCCAATAGAGACGCAACTCCCACCTAGGAAGTGACTTGACGTGGCGCATTAAGGAACTTCACATTTTTTATCCTTAATGGAAATAAAATTAATTATTTAAGTGTGTGTGTGTTATTATTATTATTTTTTTATATTCCTTTGGTACGTAGTTGACACTGCAGATTGTAGGAAGTGCTAGTGCCTGTACCTTTAGAGGGAGGCTATAGAAAATGCTAATTTAACCAAAATGCTAAGTGAACCAGCTGGGTGAAGCCTTCTGCTTTCCCTCCTCCAGTGTGAGGATTCGTGGACTGTTGTACAAAAGCAAACATAGGGGTTTAATGTGAGTGAATTTGCAGCTCTGGGCAAGATTGTCCGGGCTATTTGTGGATTGTTGCTATAACAGACCACCTCAAGTCTACGGCAGAGACCTGATTTAAACTCCTTGACTTTGCTATACATTTTAATTTCCAGATTATTAATACGTTTCTGCTGGGTAAAGAGCTTGGCTGACCCTGTATAATGCATAGCTAAGTCAATCTGATGTGGCTGGAAAATCCCTGACCTTTTAATTATGCACTATACAGGAGCAGCTCAGCCCTTCTAGCAAGAGGAACCTGTAAGTATGGGCCCTATGGACTCTCCCGTCAACCCTCCTTCCAGGGAATGCTCTCCAATTAAGGAAGTGACTGCTGGAGACTTTCTCCTGCCTGATGAGCCAAGACAGGCTTATCCTAGTCAAGCAGCAGCTGCCCCTCAGTCCTAGCTTCCTGATTGATGGGTGGATTTACATGACCAGGGCTGACCAATCAGAGAGAGGGGAAACTGGGCAAGCTGCTGATTGGATGCGGGTGTCAGCGAATCAGGGGTTGCCCCTCAGCCCTAGCCTCCTGATTGGTGGGTAGTGTCACCTGACCAGGGCTGACCAATCAGAGAGCGGGGCAACTGGGCAGGCTGCTGATTGGTTGCTGGAGTCCGCTGACTAGACTCGGCCAATCAAGGGCTGCCCCTCAGCCCTAGCCTCCTGATTCGTGGGTGATGTCAACTGATCAGGGCTGACCAATCAGAGAGAGGGGAAACTGAGCAGGCTGCTGATTGGTTGCTGGAGTCAAATGAATAGACTCGGCCAATCAGGGGCTGCCCCTCAGCCCTAGCCTCCTGATTGGTGGGTGATGTCACCTGACCAGGGCTGACCAATCAGAGAGCAGGGAAACTGGGCTGGCTGCTGATTGGTTGCTGGAGTCAGCTGACTAGGCTCGGCCAATCAGGGGCTGCCCCTCAGCCCTAGCCTCCTGATTGGTGGGTGATGTCACCTGACATGGGCCGACCAATCAGAGAGAGGGGAAACTGGGCAGGCTGCTGATTGGTTGCTGGAGTCAGCTGACTAGGCTAGGCCAATCAGGGGCTGCCCCTCAGCCCTAGCCTCCTGATTGGTGGGTGATGTCACCTGACCAGGGCTGACCAATCAGAGAGAGGGGAAACTGGGCTGGCTGCTGTTTGGTTGCTGGAGTCAGCTGACTAGACTCGGCCAATCAGGGGCTGCCCCTCAGCCCTAGCCTCCTGATTGGTGGGTGATGTCAGCTGACATGGGCTGACCAATCAGAGAGAGGGGAAACTGGGCAGGCTGCTGATTGGTTGCTGGAGTCAGCTGACTAGGCTAGGCCAATCAGGGGCTGCCCCTCAGCCCTAGCCTCCTGATTGGTGGGTGATGTCAACTGATCAGGGCTGACCAATCAGAGAGAGGGGAAACTGAGCAGGCTGCTGATTGGTTGCTGGAGTCAGCTGACTAGACTCGGCCAATCAGGGGCTGCCCCTCAGCCCTAGCCTCCTGATTGGTGGGTGATGTCACCTGACCAGGGCTGACCAATCAGAGAGCGGGGAAACTGGGCTGGCTGTTGATTGGTTGCTGGAGTCAGCTGACTAGGCTCGGCCAATCAGGGGCTGCCCCTCAGCCCTAGCCTCCTGATTGGTGGGTAGTGTCACCTGACCAGGGCTGACCAATCAGAGAGCGGGGCAACTGGGCAGGCTGCTGATTGGTTGCTGGAGTCAGCTGACTAGACTCGGCCAATCAGGGGCTGCCCCTCAGCCCTAGCCTCCTGATTGGTGGGTGATGTCACCTGACATGGGCCGACCAATCAGAGAGAGGGGAAACTGGGCAGGCTGCTGATTGGTTGCTGGAGTCAGCTGACTAGGCTCGGCCAATCAAGGGCTGCCCCTCAGCCCTAGCCTCCTGATTGGTGGGTGATGTCACTTGACATGGGCCGACCAATCAGAGAGAGGGGAAACTGGGCAGGCTGCTGATTGGTTGCTGGAGTCAGCTGACTAGGCTAGGCCAATCAGGGGCTGCCCCTCAGCCCTGGCCTCCTGATTGGTGGGTGATGTCACGTGACATGGGCCGACCAATCAGAGAGAGGGGAAACTGGGCAGGCTGCTGATTGGTTGCTGGAGTCAGCTGACTAGACTCGGCCAATCAAGGGCTGCCCCTCAGCCCTAGCCTCCTGATTGGTGGGTGATGTCACCTGACATGGGCCGACCAATCAGAGAGAGGGGAAACTGGGCAGGCTGCTGATTGGTTGCTGGAGTCAGCTGACTAGGCTCGGCCAATCAGGGGCTGCCCCTCAGCCCTAGCCTCCTGATTGGTGGGTGATGTCACCTGACATGGGCCAACCAATCAGAGAGAGGGGAAACTGGGCAGGCTGCTGATTGGTTGCTGGAGTCAGCTGACTAGGCTAGGCCAATCAGGGGCTGCCCCTCAGCCCTAGCCTCCTGATTGGTGGGTGATGTCACCTGACATGGGCTGACCAATCAGAGAGAGGGGAAACTGGGCAGGCTGCTGATTGGTTGCTGGGGTCAGCTGACTAGGCTCGGCCAATCAGGGGCTGCCCCTCAGCCCTAGCCTCCTGATTGGTGGGTGATGTCACCTGAGCAGGGCTGACCAATTAGAGAGAGGGGAAACTGGGCTGGCTGCTGATTGGTAGCTGGGGTCAGCTGACTAGGCTCGGCCAATCAGGGGCTGCCCCTCAGCCATAGCCTTCTGATTGGTGGGTGATGTCACCTGACATGGGCTGACCAATCAGAGAGAGGGAAAACTGGGCAGGCTCTTGATTGGTTGCTGGAGTCAGCTGACTAGGCTCCACCAATCAGGGGCTGCCCCTAAGCATTAGCCTCCTGATTGGTGCGGTAAGTCACAGAGAGAGTTATCATATTGCATGGCACTTTATGATTATTTAATAATTATTAATTTGTTAAATGAATCATTAATAACGATACGTTTTTTAGCCACTTGAATTTATGGGCACCAAGGTAATTACAACATAGTTAACAATTACCACGCCTGACCTCACTGGTGTGGGAACAAGCAGGCAGTAGCCGGATTTGAACTTACGAGCATTGGGGTGGAAGTCCAACACCTTAACCACAACTCCAAGTAAGAGACACTGGGAGCCGCTTCTCACTGTAGCATATTGGGTTTGGTGTTAGCATGTTCTGCCCCTGCAAGCCACCATACTTTAATTCATATAGTGTGTTTGATTGCAGCTCTTTGGTCTAGTCTCTGTAGCCTAATGGCTTAAGTGTTGGACTTGGTGACCTGATGTTCTGAGTTCAATTCCCCTAGGCTTCAACTGTGGCTGTTCAGTTCTTTTTTTTTTTTTTTTTTAACTAAGCCCATAGACTAAAACATAAACCATCTTGTCTTTGCCCTTACAAGCCACCCTTCTTTAGTTTATTTAGTTTATTTAGATATGTCCAGGCCAGGGCTTATCTTTGTACAGTATTTCCCCTGTCTCTTCTTTTGTGTTTTAGTTTTTTTCCTGCCTCCACCTTTGCTATCCCAGTTTGGAGTTAACCAAAGTATGGAAAATGCTACACCCAATCACAAATGGAGTCTTGCTGAGCCAATAGAGACGCAACTCCCACCTAGGAAGTGACTTGACGTGGCGCATTAAGGAACTTCACATTTTTTATCCTTAATGGAAATAAAATTAATTATTTAAGTGTGTGTGTGTTATTATTATTATTTTTTTATATTCCTTTGGTACGTAGTTGACACTGCAGATTGTAGGAAGTGCTAGTGCCTGTACCTTTAGAGGGAGGCTATAGAAAATGCTAATTTAACCAAAATGCTAAGTGAACCAGCTGGGTGAAGCCTTCTGCTTTCCCTCCTCCAGTGTGAGGATTCGTGGACTGTTGTACAAAAGCAAACATAGGGGTTTAATGTGAGTGAATTTGCAGCTCTGGGCAAGATTGTCCGGGCTATTTGTGGATTGTTGCTATAACAGACCACCTCAAGTCTACGGCAGAGACCTGATTTAAACTCCTTGACTTTGCTATACATTTTAATTTCCAGATTATTAATACGTTTCTGCTGGGTAAAGAGCTTGGCTGACCCTGTATAATGCATAGCTAAGTCAATCTGATGTCGCTGGAAAATCCCTGACCTTTTAATTATGCACTATACAGGAGCAGCTCAGCCCTTCTAGCAAGAGGAACCTGTAAGTATGGGCCCTATGGACTCTCCCGTCAACCCTCCTGCCAGGGAATGCTCTCCAATTAAGGAAGTGACTGCTGGAGACTTTCTCCTGCCTGATGAGCCAAGACAGGCTTATCCTAGTCAAGCAGCAGCTGCCCCTCAGTCCTAGCTTCCTGATTGATGGGTGGATTTACATGACCAGGGCTGACCAATCATAGAGAGGGGAAACTGGGCAGGCTGCTGATTGGTTGCGGGTGTCAGCGAATCAGGGGCTGCCCCTCAGCCCTAGCCTACTGATTGGTGGGTAGTGTCACCTGACCAGGGCTGACCAATCAGAGAGCGGGGCAACTGGGCAGGCTGCTGATTGGTTGCTGGAGTCAGCTCACTAGACTCGGCCAATCAAGGGCTGCCCCTCAGCCCTAGCCTCCTGATTCGTGGGTGATGTCAACTGATCAGGGCTGACCAATCAGAGAGAGGGGAAACTGAGCAGGCTGCTGATTGGTTGCTGGAGTCAAATGAATAGACTCGGCCAATCAGGGGCTGCCCCTCAGCCCTAGCCTCCTGATTGGTGGGTGATGTCACCTGACATGGGCCGACCAATCAGAGAGAGGGGAAACTGGGCAGGCTGCTGATTGGTTGCTGGAGTCAGCTGACTAGGCTAGGCCAATCAGGGGCTGCCCCTCAGCCCTAGCCTACTGATTGGTGGGTGATGTCACCTGACCAGGGCTGACCAATCAGAGAGAGGGGAAACTGGGCTGGCTTCTGTTTGGTTGCTGGAGTCAGCTGACTAGGCTCGGCCAATCAGGGGCTGCCCCTCAGCCCTAGCCTCCTGATTGGTGGGTGATGTCACCTGACATGGGCTGACCAATCAGAGAGCGAGGCAACTGGGCAGGCTGCTGATTGGTTGCTGGGGTCAGCTGACTAGGCTCGGCCAATCAGGGGCTGCCCCTCAGCCCTAGCCTCCTGATTGGTGGGTGATGTCAACTGATCAGTGCTGACCAATCAGAGAGAGGGGAAACTGGGCTGGCTGCTGATTGGTTGCTGGGGTCAGCTGACTAAGCTCGGCCAATCAGGGGCTGCCCCTCAGCCCTAGCCTCCTGATTGGTGGGTGATGTCACCTGACATGGGCCGACCAATCAGAGAGAGGGGAAACTGGGCTGGCTGCTGATTGGTTGCTGGGGTCAGCTGACTAGGCTCGGCCAATCAGGGGCTGCCCCTCAGCCCTAGCCTCCTGATTGGTGGGTGATGTCAACTGATCAGGGCTGACCAATCAGAGAGAGGGGAAACTGAGCAGGCTGCTGATTGGTTGCTGGAGTCAGCTGACTAGACTCAGCCAATCAGGGGCTGCCCCTCAGCCCTAGCCTCCTGATTGGTGGGTGATGTCACCTGACCAGGGCTGACCAATCAGAGAGAGGGGAAACTGGGCTAGCTGCTGTTTGGTTGCTGGAGTCAGCTGACTAGGCTCGGCCAATCAGGGGCTGCCCCTCAGCCCTAGCCTCCTGATTGGTGGGTGATGTCACCTGACATGGGCCGACCAATCAGAGAGAGGGGAAACTGGGCAGGCTGCTGATTGGTTGCTGGAGTCAGCTGACTAGGCTCGGCCAATCAGGGGCTGCCCCTCAGCCCTAGCCTCCTGATTGGAGGGTGATGTCACCTGAGCAGGGCTGACCAATCAGAGAGAGGGGAAACTGGGCTGGCTGCTGATTGGTTGCTGGGGTCAGCTGACTAGGCTCGGCCAATCAGGGGCTGCCCCTCAGCCCTAGCCTCCTGATTGGTGGGTGATGTCAACTGATCAGGGCTGACCAATCAGAGAGAGGGGAAACTGAGCAGGCTGCTGATTGGTTGCTGGAGTCAGCTGACTAGACTCGGCCAATCAGGGGCTGCCCCTCAGCCCTAGCCTCCTGATTGGTGGGTGATGTCACCTGACATGGGCTGACCAATCAGAGAGAGGGGAAACTGGGTAGGCTGCTGATTGGTTGCTGGAGTCAGCTGACTAGACTCGGCCAATCAAGGGCTGCCCCTCAGCCCTAGCCTCCTGATTGGTGGGTAGTGTCACCTGACCAGGGCTGACCAATCAGAGAGCGAGGCAACTGAGCAGGCTGCTGATTGGTTGCTGGGGTCAGCTGACTAGGCTCGGCCAATCAGGGGCTGCCCCTCAGCCCTAGCCTCCTGATTGGTGGGTGATGTCAACTGATCAGTGCTGACCAATCAGAGAGAGGGGAAACTGGGCTGGCTGCTGATTGGTTGCTAGGGTCAGCTGACTAGGCTCGGCCAATCAGGGGCTGCCCCTCAGCCCTAGCCTCCTGATTGGTGGGTGATGTCACCTGACATGGGCTGACCAATCAGAGAGAGGGGAAACTGGGCTGGCTGCTGATTGGTTCCTGGGGTCAGCTGACAAGGCTCGGCCAATCAGGGGCTGCCCCTCAGCCCTAGCCTCCTGATTGGTGGGTGATGTCAAATGATCAGGGCTGACCAATCAGAGAAAGGGGAAACTGAGCAGGCTGCTGATTGGTTGCTGGAGTCAGCTGACTAGACTCGGCCAATCAGGGGCTGCCCCTCAGCCCTAGCCTCCTGATTGGTGGGTGATGTCACCTGACCAGGGTTGACCAATCAGAGAGAGGGGAAACTGGGCTGGCTGCTGATTGGTTGCTGGAGTCAGCTCACTAGGCTCGGCCAATCAGGGGCTGCCCCTGATTGGCCGAGCCTAGTCTTCAGCCTTAAAGGGTTAACTTGACACTTAAATTGCCCCTAAGCCTCAGACCCTCTAGGTTTAGACTATGACCTGTTGTTCTAACATTGTTCTTCCTTTTAAATAAGCTTGCCTCTTCTACTTTGTTAATTCCCTTTTAAGTATTTAAATGCTTCTATTGCATCTCCGATCATCTTCTTTACTCCAAGCTATATATATATATATATATATATATATTAAGATACTTTAGTCTTTCCTGATAATTTCTATCTTGTAAACGACTAAATCTGCTACACAAGAGGGACATTATGCACCAAGCAGGACCCCATCGTGGCCACCACCTCACCCATTCAGCCAATATTTAAAATGATAAAGAAAAAAAAGCTTTGACTATTCTCATAATCATTGTTAATGAATAGTTCTTTCTAAATAAGAAAAAAGTTGCTCTACCTTGTCCGCTGGCCCCAACCCGTCTTCTTTCAGCCAGCTCCACTTCTTCTCTTCTTCTTATATTTCTCCTTGGTATCAGCTCCGTTGACCAGGACTCCTGGATTAGTTCTGCAAAAGCTAAGGAAACCGTCTTTGTCACCCACTTTCTGTGTTAATCCAAACAGGTATATGCACTGCCGGTGCCTTCACTGTTGGTCACCAGTTTGACCAACCACAACAGAGACAAAGGACATTACAGAAGTGGGCAGCAGAGGTAAGCTTAACATTGGAAGCTTTTAGCTAATTACTAAAAACCATATATTTTTATGTAAGTAACATTCTATAAAGCGTTGTCAACATTCCATGAGGATTTTAAAAAGAAAACAAAAAGATTTTGTCTTTAAAGAGCAAACCTTTGCTAGAGACGGACTCTATGCATTGTTAGTGACTCTCGTGATAGTAGTCACTACGGCTATGTAGGCGATGTATGTATTTCAGGAATCTGGTAAAGAAGGAAAAGAGATCCCTGGTCTTGTGAGCTTACAGTCTCTTAGGAGGTTCATAAACTATGGTTATGTACAAACTTGACAAGACATCTGCTTACTTTGGTTCTTTTGAGGATTAGTTCCATTTTCTTCATACTTTATTGTACTAGGATTTCTTAGCTCATAAAAAGAACCTTGATCTCACTCTTGCCCAAATAATATATCACCCAGTTACCCACACCCTCTTTTTAAACGCCAAGCAAAGAAAGAAAGTGCTGTAAGACACACTGTTCCTTTGAAGTTGTTTCAGAACAAAATACATCTTTGAAACTAAACTGTCTTCAGATCCTACATGCTTGCTTCACTGAACATATTAATGCTGTAGGTACACTTATGGTTTTTAATACTAATGATTATGGATATCACCCTTTGTACTAGTATTGGTCGTTATATGCAAACCCTATAGCTTAATACCACTGCCTATCCCGCCGATACCTGGAACACTCAGGGTCTGAGCTCCAGGGTTCTAGGTGTGTATAGTCAGATTCTCACTCTTGCAATGCCTGCTTACCTTCTACCTTCTAGGGATTGGGACACCCCTCCTAATTATTGAGTTTAGGTGTTTCAGCCGCACACCTTTGCTAACACGTGTATGGAATCAAACACACAGGCATAGAAAGTTAATTATATGTGTATTTTTGCTATATTAATGTTCCTGGAGGGCTAAGCCAAATGCCAAATGATTTAGGTAAACTATAAAAACACTCAGGAGCCGTGGCAACTGGTGTTTTATGTGGATAAGTGCAAGATAATGCCCCTGGGGCATAAAAACCCAAGGGGAATGCATAAAATAGTTGATGTTGAGGTTGGGTCTGTATGAAAGGAAAAGGGTTTGGGCGGTATGTGATTAAAAACATGTAAATACATAAAGGGAATCAGCCAGATAAAGGAGGAGAGTATATTTAAAAGAAGAGAAACTACCAAAACCAAAGGACATAGATTTAAATTAGAGGGGCAAATCAGGAAATATTGCTTTACAAAGGTTGTGGATGCATGGAATAGCCTTGCAACAGAAGTGGTAGAGGTTAATAGAGTGAAGGAGTTTAAGCATGTGAGGGATAGACATTGTGCATATATATATATATATATATAGATATATATATATATCTATAGATATATAGATATATAGATATATATATATCTATATATATATAATATATATATATATATATATATATATATATATATATATATATACACATGTCTGCACTGATCGTTCACAAGACACAGGAAGGTACTAAATGACAACCAGAAGTGACAGTTGATGTAAGGCAGCGTGGCCTACTGGTAGCCGGCACTGGAGGAGGCGGGCTCCAGTCTCAATGAGAGCGTGGGTTCGATTCCCACCGCTGCCATTCACTTTTTAAAATCCCAATAATGCCATTAAGCCCTCCAAAATATTATGTCAATTTATGTCAATTCAATTTATGCCCTCATACCATGGGGGGAAAATAATGTGCACAAAAAGGCAACAACAACAAAAAAAACATTGGGTATTTCTAAACAAAACTCAAGACAAACAGTATAATCTATTTAGCAGGTTTTTTTCATTATTTTTAGCAAAAGTGAGAAAAAGTCATTTTTTAGCTGTGGTGACTCTCGTGAGAGTAGTCACCACAGCTAAGAGTAGGCCTTTTTTAATCTTTTTCAATTTTATATGATTAAAAACGTGTTACACTATATCGTATTTCCCTTGTGCTTTCTACGGTATGAGCCAGCGCCATCTACTATATGTTGGAGGTTGGGATCTGAAAAAAGAAAAGAAAAAAAGACAAGCCGATATACTGAGCAGTATTTTAATCTGTGAGTGGAACTACAGAGGGGGAGATTGTGTATTTAAAATCGTATCACACAGTGCGTGCGATGTTTGTTTTTTTCTATTTTATAATACCCTGATATTTTGAGGAAAAAGAAGAGGAAGATAAACTGTATTCTCAAATGAAGCTCTTCAGGACCATCTAACAGTTTACTTAAGTATCATGTTTTACTTTTGTGATAATACTATTTTGTTATATTCTGTTACAATTGTATCATAGCGCTCCACCTGTAGAAATGTTGCAGGAACAGTGTGCAATCTGACCTTGAATAGACTGCATTGTGTCAAGCGATTATGCTCAGGAAGGGACTCCAACAAGGAGCAAACTAAAGGAAAGGGATGCTCTATAACTCTAGAAAAAAAAGCAAAACAACTCCTTTCTGACCATTAGGGTCCACCCTCCATTGAATGCTGTTTAGTACACTTCATAAAGTTATTCCATGGGGTTTACTAAAAAGAAACATATATGCATGGAAAGACATCTCCAAACCACCAAGCATATCTGTTTAGCTCTCCCTTCCCACATTTCACTTGGTCTCCTCTCACATCTTCAACACCAGGGGGCCTCAAATTAAAAGTAAAAAGGTAAATCCTCATAGTTTCAAATATCACATTAAAATGTCACTTAAAAGGAAATGTAAAATGTAATCTTTTCAATAAAATTAATGGATTAGCATCTTTGTGATTTACATTTGCAAATTTTGTTTTTTTAAATAAAGCTGTAGTATTTAGTTATATGCTTCACCGTGCTTTGTGACCAATGGAACCTCTCCTGCCAGCTATCATTGTGTCATCATAGCAGAAGTCTCATATGTTACGCTGGCTCTCCACACACACACAGAACGCAAACACTTTTGAAGGACCATCTCAAGACAGCTGGCTACCTGGCAAAATGATCTGCGGAGTGTCGGCTCCCCGGCAAAGAGATCCGCAGAGCGTCAGGTTTCCATCAACAGATTTGAAGACTGTCAACATGTCTATGTATTTGTTGTTGCTATGACATTTTAAGAAAAAAATTCTTTACATTTTAGTACTAGTCAGAGTTAGCCTCTTAGTGCCCAGAGGGAGGGGCAGTTCTTCGAGCCATGGCTTCCCAGAGATTTCCTTCAATAAAACAAGGTTTTTTCTTTCCTCCGTGCTGAAGAATGACTCTTCGTGAGTCCAGAGGCAGCTCCATCTTTAAACTATCCATACAATGTTTACTATTAAATAAAAAGGTTTGTTCTCATAATTGTTGCTGTCTATGAGTAATTCTTTCAAATTACTATCACCTTTAGTTAAAATGGTATTATTCCAAAAAGTCTACAATGCTGTGCTAATGAAACTTACTTTTGGACTACCAATTTGATTTTATGTCATTGAAATTTGGTGTTACTGTGAAATAGACATCAAATGTTTTGGTTATTTATTGTAAAAACACATCTAACTCATTTAACACATCTATTAAAACTAAAGCAAACACAGTCGTTAGCTGAATGTGTTCAATGACAATAGCAAAAGGAACACCTTTGTCACCAACTTTCTGTGTGACACAGATCCAGACGGGTATTTACAATGCCGGCACCCGTACTATTGTTCTTGTCTCGTCTACCGTTTGCCGGAGAACTCGCCGCAAAAGTTCTTCTCCCAGCAAAACAGTACAAGTAGAAAAACCCCAAGTAACGTCCACCAGGGTACCGATGATCCTAACAGTGAGGAGGCTCCAGAATAAGTAGATAAATATGTTAAAATGATAGTTCTTGAGTATGCCAGGTGAAGTTTCTGAAACGGCGCGAATACCACAGAGAATGGGAAAATCGTGTCTGGGGCACGATTCGCTAAATTAGTGAAACCCCAAAAAAAACAAATGTAGTCAAGCTCAGAATCACAACCAGAGCGGGACGTCAGGCGGGCCAAAGGTCATACAATAGATGGCTAGTCAGATGAACAGGGGTTAAATTCCAGAGCGCGTAGTCAGGCGGACCGGGTCATACACAGGACGGAAACAAATTCGAATCGCTGAGCAAAAGGAAGGTCAGCAACGCCAAGGATCGGGAACAAAAATGCAACCAACTTGATATCAAAGCGAGGACCACGCCAGGGAATAGTCCATGCGGTAGCCGGGCAGAGTACCACAGCCGCTGCTGGGTAGACCCCAGTCCTAGAAATTGGTAATTAAACCACGGTTCCCAAACGAGCTCCCTCTCTGTAACCATCACCAAGTATTGCCCACCACAAGCTTAATGTACCCTCAAAAGAGCATCCGTAACGACGCTGTTCCAATTGTCGGCAGGCATCGCCGCGGTCCCTAGCTGCCGCACAGTTCCATGAATTTGTGGCTAGGTCCCGGTCAGGCGCATCGAGTGTTTCCTGGCTTGCAGACCCCCCATGGCCGGCTAGTGCATGGGAGTCTGGTTCCAACAGACCAGACGGGGTTTTCCGTTCACCCTGTGCTCCCCAGACAAGGGACTGGGCAAGCAGGTAAGGAGTCTCCCCAGAAATCCTAAAGTGCCCTACTCCCACACTCAAACATAACCCCACGAGTCTTCAGCCTTAAAGGGTTAACTTGACACTTAAATTGCCCCTAAGCCTCAGACCCTCTAGGTTTAGACTATGACCTGTTGTTCTAACATTGTTCTTCCTTTTAAATAAGCTTGCCTCTTCTACTTTGTTTATTCCCTTTTAAGTATTTAAATGCTTCTATTGCATCTCCGATCATCTTCTTTACTCCAAGCTATATATATATATATATATATATTAAGATACTTTAGTCTTTCCTGATAATTTCTATCTTGTAAACGACTAAATCTGCTAGACAAGAGGGACATTATGCACCAAGCAGGACCCCATCGTGGCCACCACCTCACCCATTCAGCCAATATTTAAAATGATAAAGAAAAAAAAGCTTTGACTATTCTCATAATCATTGTTAATGAATAGTTCTTTCTAAATAAGAAAAAAGTTGCTCTACCTTGTCCGCTGGCCCCAACGCGTCTTCTTTCAGCCAGCTCCACTTCTTCTCTTCTTCTTATATTTCTCCTTGGTATCAGCTCCGTTGACCAGGACTCCTGGATTAGTTCTGCAAAAGCTAAGGAAACCGTCTTTGTCACCCACTTTCTGTGTTAATCCAAACAGGATCCCTGGTCTTGTGAGCTTACAGTCTCTTAGGAGGTTCATAAACTATGGTTATGTACAAACTTGACAAGCCATCTGCTTACTTTGGTTCTTTTGAGGATTAGTTCCATTTTCTTCATACTTTATTGTACTAGGATTTCTTAGCTCATAAAAAGAACCTTGATCTCACTCTTGCCCAAATAATATATCACCCAGTTACCCACACCCTCTTTTTAAACGCCAAGCAAAGAAAGAAAGTGCTGTAAGACACACTGTTCCTTTGAAGTTGTTTCAGAACAAAATACATCTTTGAAACTAAATTGTCTTCAGATCCTACATGCTTGCTTCACTGAATATATTAATGCTGTAGGTACACTTATGGTTTTTAATACTAATGATTATGGATATCACCCTTTGTACTAGTATTGGTCGTTATATGCAAACCCTATAGCTTAATACCACTGCCTATCCCGCCGATACCTGGAACACTCAGGGTCTGAGCTCCAGGGTTCTAGGTGTGTATAGTCAGATTCTCACTCTTGCAATGCCTGCTTACCTTCTACCTTCTAGGGATTGGGACACCCCTCCTAATTATTGAGTTTAGGTGTTTCAGCCGCACACCTTTGCTAACACGTGTATGGAATCAAACACACAGGCATATAAAGTTAATTATATGTGTATTTTTGCTATATTAATGTTCCTGGAGGGCTAAGCCAAATGCCAAATGATTTAGGTAAACTATAAAAACACTCAGGAGCCGTGGCAACTGGTGTTTTATGTGGATAAGTGCAAGATAATGCCCCTGGGGCATAAAAACCCAAGGGGAATGCATAAAATAGTTGATGTTGAGGTTGGGTCTGTATGAAAGGAAAGGGGTTTGGGCGGTATGTGATTAAAAACATGGAAATACATAAAGGGAATCAGCCAGATAAAGGAGGAGAGTATATTTAAAAGAAGAGAAACTACCAAAACCAAAGGACATAGATTTAAATTAGAGGGGCAAATCAGGAAATATTACTTTACAAAGGTTGTGGATGCATGGAATAGCCTTGCAACAGAAGTGGTAGAGGTTAATAGAGTGAAGGAGTTTAAGCATGTGAGGGATAGACATTGTGCATATATATATATATATATATATATATATATCTATATATATATATATAGATATATATATATATATATATATATATATATATACATATAGATATATATATATATCTATATATATATAGATATATAGATATATCTATATATATATATAGATATATATATATCTATATATATATATATATATATATACATGTCTGCACTGATCGTTCACAAGACACAGGAAGGTACTAAATGACAACCAGAAGTGACAGTTGATGTAAGGCAGCGTGGCCTACTGGTAGACGGCACTGGAGGAGGCGGGCTCCAGTCTCAATGAGAGCGTGGGTTCGATTCCCACCGCTGCCATTCACTTTTTAAAATCCCAATAATGCCATTAAGCCCTCCAAAATATTATGTCAATTTATGTCAATTCAATTTATGCCCTCATACCATGGGGGGAAAATAATGTGCACAAAAAGGCAACAACAACAAAAAAAACATTGGGTATTTCTAAACAAAACTCAAGACAAACAGTATAATCTATTTAGCAGGTTTTTTTCATTATTTTTAGCAAAAGTGAGAAAAAGTCATTTTTTAGCTGTGGTGACTCTCGTGAGAGTAGTCACCACAGCTAAGAGTAGGCCTTTTTTTTTTTTTCATGCTTTATTTTTTTATTACTTTTAGGATTATGTATGTTCCAGAGGAGGATGTCATTCACAAATCAACTCAGGAATGCTACGTGCAAATTGGAGTCCCAACTCACATTTGCAAGCAACTTGCAGTTTTTTTTTTTTGTTTTTTTTTTTTTTGAGTAGTTTACTCTTTATTTCTTTTATCAAATAAATAAATACAATAAAACCAAATAGACAGTATTCACAGATTTATATCCTCCCTCCCAACCCGCCCTGTGTCTGCAAGGAAAGAAAAAAAAAAAAAAATAAAAAAAAAAAAAAATTAAATAAATAAATAAATAATTATATATCACCATAGACCCCAAGTAAATTGGAAGTCCCTCTTTTTGTTTTTGGATTCTCCACTTCTATATTGTTCATATTTTTTTATTTGGTCAATCAAATTTAGCCACTGGGGTAGTGTGGGGGCTCCTTTATCAAACCATTTCCTCAAAATCAATAATCTCCCTAAAAAAAAGATTTTCTTAAAGAGTTTGTTTAACCTGCCAAACTGTTCTACATCACCTAGTATTACAACCTTTGGATCTATTACACCATTATAATTAAATTTAATCTTCAAAAAATTAAATATGTCGTCCCAGAAATTTTTTATCATATCACATTGCCACCATAAATGCAATAAACCCGCATTAAGGGCCCCACATCTGGGACAATCTGAATTGTCTCTACAATTAATCTTCCATAGCTGGTGCGGAGAGTAGTATAGTCGATAAATAATTTTAAGTTGAGTGAATTGGTATTGTTTATTTAGAGTGCAACACCCTGTGTTAATTAGAATACGGTTCCATGAGGCCTCATCAATAGCCCCAATCTCCTCTTCCCACCTCCTTTTAATCTTATCTCGGAACCTTGTATCCATTTCTCCAAGCAACATTTTATAAATAATACTAAGTGTCTTTTTCCCTATAGTCCTTATCTGTAAAAATTCAAACAAATCATGTGTCTCAAGTACAAAAAACTTCTTATTTTCCGTGTGATTATATGCATGTAATAATTGATTGTACCAAAATTTATGACCATTATCCAAACCATATTCAAATTTAAGCTCATCAAAGCCCTTAATATGGCCAGTAGTAAACAACTGACCAACAAAATTAATACCTTTTTTAATCCAAAAGTCTCTCCCTAAGCCCTTGTGAAACTCCTTGAATTTTAAATTGTGCCATATACGTGTATGAGGTAAACTTCCCTCAATTTTACAAATACGTTTAGTTTCTTGCCATACTTTCCTATATAATTTCACCAAAGTTGTATAACCATCCTCCCCATCCACTTGTAAATCCATCTCCAACATTTCAATGGGGTTAGAGGACCCACTAGTTTCTAAAAGAAACTGTATTAAACTTCCATATTCATCTAACCTCAAATTCTGAATCTTCGTAGCTAGAAAGTATAGTTTGAAATGGGGTAATGCCCAACCACCCTCGCCCTCCGGTGATGTAAGCTTGGCATATTTCATACGCACTCTTCCTCTTCCCCACAAAAGTTTGCTCAGTGCAGCTTCTAGCCCTCAAAACCATTTATCCGGAATCCACACTGGTGAGGCAGACAAAACAAACAAAACCTGCGGGAGAACAATCATCTTCACTAAACTCACTCTATCTGCCAACGATAATGGGAGTTTAGCCCAGATCTCCACCTTTTTTGTATCTTTATACCTAATGGGATAAGATTCTGCTTCATAAAAAGCTCGACTTTATTCGAAATTTTAATCCCCAAATATTCCAGAGGATCCCCCTGACTCAAAATCTTAACCCCCTGGACCTTGGGGCTGCTTGCTGGATTCAATGGAAGAAGTGTTGATTTGTCCCAATTAATTTTAAGACCCGAAAGACTACCAAAGTTATCAACCGTGTCTATCACTATTGGTAACATTTTTTCAGTATCTTCCAGAAACAATAATAGATCATCCGCATATAACAACAGTTTATCTTTATTGCCTTTTATCCCAAATCCTCTTATTTGATGATTCTTCCTAATACTATGAGCTAGGGGTTCGATATATAATATAAATAAAAGGGGGGAAAGTGGACATCCCTGCCGGGTTCCTCGACTTAACGAAAAACTGTCCGAAAGCTTACCATTTAAGTTTATCCTTGCTACTGGATAACTATACATAAGTTGTATCCAACTCAAGAAACCCTCTCCAAAACCAAAAGCTGTTAACGTATGCCATAAGAAACTCCACTCCACCCTATCAAATGCCTTCATGGCATCCAAAGATAGGATGGAGTGGGAAGAGTTCCTGCCCAGCTGGAGGTTGGCAAAAACTCTTTCAAGATTAGAATGTAATAATCTTCCTGGTACGAACCCTGTCTGATCTTCTCCAATCAGATCCGACACACACCTTGCCAATCTTCTAGCGAGCATTTTAGCTAAGATTTTCACATCGGTGTTAAGTAAGGAAATCGGCCGATATGAATCCACTTTTGCTGGATTTTTATCTTTTTTAAGAATAAGAATAATTACTGCTTCCAGCATAGAGCTAGGTAGCTGCTTTTCTTTCAGACCTTCAGTAAAAACTGAGCATAACATAGGTAAGAGAGCCCCTGCGTATTCCTGATAAATCCCAAAAGGGAGACCGTCCCCTCCTGGGGCAGAGGAGGATGCACAAGAGAAAAGTGCGTCCCTCAACTCATCCACCGTAATTTCCCTTTCTAATACATCCTTCTGTTCTTCCGTGATCGTAGGTAAAGCACACTCCTTTAAATAATCCACTATATCTCCCTCATTTACTACTGGGTCTGCTTGATAGAGCTTAGTAAAAAAATTAACAACTGCTGCCTGTACTTTACTTGGTTCCCTTACCATCCTGCCATCTTCCTCTTCAATTGCCAAGATATCGCTTTTATCTTTCTGGGCCTTTACCAAGTTTGCTAGCAATTTCCCCGGCCTACCCCCTTCTACAAAGTTCCTTTGGCCTCTAAAAAATAACTTGTGTTGTGCCTTATCTATCATCAAAGCTGCAAGTTGGTCCTGTAATTCTTTCATTTGTTTATGATTCTCGCTTGAAGGATCTTTTGCAAAATTTGCTTCACTACTAAAAACTTTCTCTCTTATAGCTTTCTCTTTTTGGAAGAAACTTCGTTTCTTTGTAACCACATCTCTAAGGAGCAGTCCCCGCAAGAATGCTTTTAGTGTGTCCCAAACCACCCCTAAAGTTGCGGATGTTCTGTTTATCTCCCAAAACTCTTTTAGGGTATGAATATTCCTCTCTTTAGTGTCCAATAGTGTTAGCCAATGGGGATTGAACCTAAAAGGTTTCCCTTCATTCTTCCTCCCCTCCCCCAATAACAAATCGACCACTAATGGTACATGATCTGAGATTGTCCTCGAGTCATATACGATCTTATGAATAAACCTTGTCCCCAAATCATTACATCAAACTAAATCAATCCTAGATGCAGTTTGATACGAGGCAGAAAAACATGAAAATCTTTGTGTAACAGGATTCATTAAACGCCAAGGATCATTCCAACCTAGTTCCTCGATTAATCTTGCTAATGGGGTCTGGATATTTACATTCATATTCCGTGAATTACCCACTCGGACCACATCTTTCACAGAATCCAATATACAGTTAAAATCCCCAAACAAAAATAATGGGAGATGTTCCTTATCTCGAATAAATTGAACTAATTCATTTATTGGCTGTGAGGAGAAAGGGGGAGGAACATAAAAAAAGGCCATAATCATCTCTCGGTTATATATTGTCAAATGTACAAAAATGAATCTACCTCTCCCATCAATTTTTTTGTTCTTAATCTCTAATGAAATATTACGATGGAAAAGTAATGAAACTCCAGCCGAATAATTAGAATAAGAGGAGTGTAATTCCAGCTGAGCCCATCTTCTTGACAACCTCCTCTGAGTCTCTCCTATCGTATGCGTTTCAACTAAACAAATAATAGCCGGAAGATATTTCTGAACGCGATCAAATATGGCTACCCTCTTCTTACGTTCTCCCGTTCCCCTCACATTCCAAAACAAAACCTTAATCGACATTAAAAAAAATAAATAAATAAATAAAAAAATTTAAAAAAAAAAAAAAAAAAACCCTGCAGACACATAACCCCCCCCCCCGTGATGCGTGGTGGACAATTTCCCCACGTATCTCTACACACCGTCATAATTACTCCCCCCCCTCCATCCCTACAACAAAATAAATTGGACATTTTGGAATTATAACCCCTCTCCTTCCAACCACCTAATCGCCTCCTGAGGACTTAAAAAAAATAAGGTTCCTGACTTATATTGTACTCTGAGCTTTGTGGGAAACAACAAAGAGTAGGGAATATTCGCCAATCTAAGCCGTTTTTTAATTTCCCCAAAGGCCACTCGATGTAATTGTGTTTCCCTGGAAAAATCTGGATACATGGCAATCTTTACCGAATTATATGTAATTGTACCCATTTCCCTGGCACGTCTAAGAATTACATCACGATCTGATGAATTTAACAATCTAATTATCATAGACCTGGCTGGAGCCCCCGGTATAGGGGCTTTTGCTGGAATTCTATGAGTCCTTTCCACGCAAAATAACGGGGAAAGTATTTGTAGCCCAACAGTCTCTTCAATCCATCTCTGACAAAACATTTTAGAATCTGATCCCTCCACCCCCTCTGGTAAACCCAGAATACGAATGTTATTCCTTCTGGATCTGTCTTCCATGTCTCTCATTTTCTCTTTCAATTTCCCCATGTCCGTACTCAGAGAAGTTGTGATATTCTTTATCTGCGTCGTTTCTTTATCTAAGGAAGGGACCAATGTTTCCAACTTATCAATCCTTTCTAGTATCTTGTTTAGGTCATCTCGAATAAAGGAGACTTCAATCGATAAGCTTTCAACTTTTGAATTTAATTCCACTAGAGCTTGATTGGAATTTTGCACTTCTTTAAGAATGGTACTGAGGAGTCCCGGTTCATTTGGCCGAATATTCTCCCCCCCAAAATTCTCCGTTTCTGGGGGAGATACAGATCTTAATTCGTTTATATCTTCTCTACCTTCCACTGAAGACACATTTTTTGCTGAGCGGGTTTTCGTCATAACCGGGGAGGCTTTAAGGAATTTGTCAATTTTGCCTACCCCAATACCCCCTTTTGGAGAGCTAATGCCTGCGGACTTCCGGTTTGGATTTTTAGGGGCCATTTTCTATTTCCTTCCTTTTCCTTACTTCCTCCCCTCTTCTCCTTGTTCTTTTGCTTTATTATCAAATATATAGGCTTCCAGTCTTAAATTGGATTGAATTGAGTTGAAATAATCTAAGACAAATCAGTATCCGGACCACAGTGCATCTTAATGCTAAACAGGCATTTAGGGAATAAGGCCCAACAAACACTTCATCAACTTTCCAGCTTAACTCCTTTTACAATGTCCAGACCGCAGTGCATTTAAATGCTGACCACACATTTAGGCAATAAGCCCCAACAAACACTTCATCGGCTTTCCAGCTTAACTCCTTTTGCAGTGTCTAGACCGCAGTGCATCTGAATGCTGACCAGACATTTAGGGAATAAGACCCATCAAACACTTCATCAGCTTTACAGCTTAACTCCTTTTATAAAGTCCAGACCGCAGTGCATCTGAATGCTGACCACGCATTTAAGCAATAAGCCCCAACAAACAGTTCATCGGTTTTCCTGCTTGACTCCTTTTGCAGTGTCCAGGCCGCAGTGCATCTGAATGTTGACCAGTCATTTAGGCAATAAGCCCCAACAAACACTTCATCGGCTTTCCAGCTTAACTCCTTATTACAGTGTCCAGACCGCAGTGCATCTGAATGCTGAACAGGCATTTAGGCAATAAGCCCCAATAAGCACTTCATCAATTTTCCAACTTGACTTCTTTTACAGACTATGTAGTTGTAAACTGGTTAGCTCACCACCAGAGGGAGTACTACCAGGTCTTGCCACAGAGAAGGGAGAGGGAAAAAAAAAAAAAAAAAAAAAAAAATGGAGACAGAGAGACTGCCGTGCCGTCGTGCCGTCGTGCTGCTATATCGGCGTATTGCCGTAGTATCACCTTGTCCGGTGCCGTGCCTTACCGCACCACCTGAACCGCCAGACTGCCGAACCACTCAGCCGCCGGGCCGCTCAGCACAGCCGCCGAACCGCTCGGTCGCGGGACCACTCAGCCGCCGGACCGCTCAGTCGCCGGACCGCTTATCCGCCGGACCGCTCAGCCGCAAATCTGAGTTCTAGCCGGCAATTGTAACCGGCGAACTCCGGTAGAGGAAGGAGAGAGGGGAGAGAGGGACGGAGGGAGGAGGAAGCACGCAGGTACGTCCCTACGTCATGACGACCATCACCTCAGGCATACTTGAGAGTAGGCCTTTTTTAATCTTTTTCAATTTTATATGATTAAAAACGTGTTACACTATATCGTATTTCCCTTGTGCTTTCTACGGTATGAGCCAGCGCCATCTACTATATGTTGGAGGTTGGGATCTGAAAAAAGAAAAGAAAAAAAGACAAGCCGATATACTGAGCAGTATTTTAATCTGTGAGTGGAACTACAGAGGGGGAGATTGTGTATTTAAAATCGTATCACACAGTGTGTGCGATGTTTGTTTTTTTCTATTTTATAATACCCTGATATTTTGAGGAAAAAGAAGAGGAAGATAAATTGTATTCTCAAATGAAGCTCTTCAGGACCATCTAACAGTTTACTTAAGTATCATGTTTTACTTTTGTGATAATACTATTTTGTTATATTCTGTTACAATTGTATCATAGCGCTCCACCTGTAGAAATGTTGCAGGAACAGTGTGCAATCTGACCTTGAATAGACTGCATTGTGTCAAGCGATTATGCTCAGGAAGGGACTCCAACAAGGAGCAAACTAAAGGAAAGGGATGCTCTATAACTCTTGAAAAAAAGCAAAACAACTCCTTTCTGACCTTTAGGGTCCACCCTCCATTGAATGCTGTTTAGTACACTTCATAAAGTTATTCCATGGGGTTTACTAAAAAGAAACATATATGCATGGAAAGACATCTCCAAACCACCAAGCATATCTGTTTAGCTCTCCCTTCCCACATTTCACTTGGTCTCCTCTCACATCTTCAACACCAGGGGGCCTCAAATTAAAAGTAAAAAGGTAAATCCTCATAGTTTCAAATATCACATTAAAATGTCACTTAAAAGGAAATGTAAAATGTAATCTTTTCAATAAAATTAATGGATTAGCATCTTTGTGATTTACATTTGCAAATTTTGTTTTTTTAAATAAAGCTGTAGTATTTAGTTATATGCTTCACCGTGCTTTGTGACCAATGGAACCTCTCCTGCCAGCTATCATTGTGTCATCATAGTAGAAGTCTCATATGTTACGCTGGCTCTCCACACACACACAGAGCGCAAACACTTTTGAAGGACCATCTCAAGACAGCTGGCTACCTGGCAAAATGATCTGCGGAGTGTCGGCTCCCCGGCAAAGAGATCCGCAGAGCGTCAGGTTTCCATCAACAGATTTGAAGACTGTCAACATGTCTATGTATTTCTTGTTGCTATGACATTTTAAGAAAAAAATTCTTTACATTTTAGTACTAGTCAGAGTTAGCCTCTTAGTGCCCAGAGGGAGGGGCAGTTCTTCGAGCCATGGCTTCCCAGAGATTTCCTTCAATAAAACAAGGTTTTTTCTTTCCTCCGTGCTGAAGAATGACTCTTCGTGAGTCCAGAGGCAGCTCCATCTTTAAACTATCCATACAATGTTTACTATTAAATAAAAAGGTTTGTTCTCATAATTGTTGCTGTCTATGAGTAATTCTTTCAAATTACTATCACCTTTAGTTAAAATGGTATTATTCCAAAAAGTCTACAATGCTGTGCTAATGAAACTTACTTTTGGACTACCAATTTGATTTTATGTCATTGAAATTTGGTGTTACTGTGAAATAGACATCAAATGTTTTAGTTATTTATTGTAAAAACACATCTAACTCATTTAACACATCTATTAAAACTAAAGCAAACACAGTCGTTAGCTGAATGTGTTCAATGACAATAGCAAAAGGAACACCTTTGTCACCAACTTTCTGTGTGACACAGATCCAGACGGGTATTTACAATGCCGGCACCCGTACTATTGTTCTTGTCTCGTCTACCGTTTGCCGGAGAACTCGCCGCAAAAGTTCTTCTCCCAGCAAAACAGTACAAGTGGAAAAACCCCAAGTAACGTCCACCAGGGTACCGATGATCCTAACAGTGAGGAGGCTCCAGAATAAGTAGATAAATATGTTAAAATGATAGTTCTTGAGTATGCCAGGTGAAGTTTCTGAAACGGCGCGAATACCACAGAGAATGGGAAAATCGTGTCTGGGGCACGATTCGCTAAATTAGTGAAACCCCAAAAAAACCAAATGTAGTCAAGCTCAGAATCACAACCAGAGCGGGACGTCAGGCGGGCCAAAGGTCATACACTAGATGGCTAGTCAGATGAACAGGGGTTAAATTCCAGAGCGCGTAGTCAGGCGGACCGGGTCATACACAGGACGGAAACAAATTCGAATCGCTGAGCAAAAGGAAGGTCAGCAACGCCAAGGGTCAGGAACAAAAATGCAACCAACTAGATATGAAAGCGAGGACCACGCCAGGGAATAGTCCATGCGGTACCCGTGCAGAGTACCACAGCCGCTGCTGGGTAGATCCCAGTCCTAGAAATTGGTAATTAAACCACGGTTCCCAAACGAGCTCCCTCTCTGTAACCATCACCAAGTATTGCCCACCACAAGCTTAATGTACCCTCAAAAGAGCATCCGTAACGACGCTGTTCCAATTGTCGGCAGGCATCGCCGCGGTCCCTAGCTGCCGCACAGTTCCATGAATTTGTGGCTAGGTCCCGGTCAGGCGCATCGAGTGTTTCCTGGCTTGCAGACCCCCCATGGCCGGCTAGTGCATGGGAGTCTGGTTCCAACAGACCAGACGGGGTTTTACGTTCACCCTGTGCTCCCCAGACAAGGGACTGGGCAAGCAGGTAAGGAGTCTCCCCAGAAATCCTAAAGTGCCCTACTCCCACACTCAAACATAACCCCACGAGTCTTCAGCCTTAAAGGGTTAACTTGACACTTAAATTGCCCCTAAGCCTCAGACCCTCTAGGTTTAGACTATGACCTGTTGTCCTAACATTGTTCTTCCTTTTAAATAAGCTTGCCTCTTCTACTTTGTTAATTCCCTTTTAAGTATTTAAATGCTTCTATTGCATCTCCGATCATCTTCTTTACTCCAAGCTATATATATATATATATTAAGATACTTTAGTCTTTCCTGATAATTTCTATCTTGTAAACGACTAAATCTGCTACACAAGAGGGACATTATGCACCAAGCAGGACCCCATCGTGGCCACCACCTCAACCATTCAGCCAATATTTAAAATGATAAAGAAAAAAAAGCTTTGACTATTCTCATAATCATTGTTAATGAATAGTTCTTTCTAAATAAGAAAAAAGTTGCTCTACCTTGTCCGCTGGCCCCAACGCGTCTTCTTTCAGCCAGCTCCACTTCTTCTCTTCTTCTTATATTTCTCCTTGGTATCAGCTCCGTTGACCAGGACTCCTGGATTAGTTCTGCAAAAGCTAAGGAAACCGTCTTTGTCACCCACTTTCTGTGTTAATCCAAACAGGTATATGCACTGCCGGTGCCTGCACTGTTGGTCACCAGTTTGACCAACCACAACAGAGACAAAGGACATTACAGAAGTGGGCAGCAGAGGTAAGCTTAACATTGGAAGCTTTTAGCTAATTACTAAAAACCATATATTTTTATGTAAGTAACATTCTATAAAGCGTTGTCAACATTCCATGAGGATTTTAAAAAACAAAACAAAAAGATTTTGTCTTTAAAGAGCAAACCTTTGCTAGAGACGGACTCTATGCATTGTTAGTGACTCTCGTGAGAGTAGTCACCACAGCTATGTAGGCGATGTATGTATTTCAGGCAGGGGAGGGCTGGCAGCCTAAGGCCTGGGGGGCAAGTCTAGTCAACTGGCCCATTGCACCATCAAAGCGGCTGCGAGCGACATTGAAAGTGGCCGTCATGCGGCAGTCACTCCACCAGCGCCTAATGAAATTAAAGTGGCCGGCGTGCACACACCGCATGCCTCAGCTCTTCATCACACCCCTTTTAAGACGTGGGAAGAGGAGCTGAGGCATGGCCGTTGGGTCTGACAGCCGCATGATGCAGGGGCGTACCTAGAGTATTTGGCACCTGTGGCAGACCCTGTATGTGGCACACCCCCCCCCCCCACACACACTTTAAAACTGCATAGTTTCTATGGTTAGGCAAACATTGACAGGGGTACAGCAAAATTGTTATCATTATATACTTAGGGATTACGCAGCACCACCGTCAATGTGTGCCTATACATTGAGCCAGACACTGACAACCCCTATCACTATATACTAAGCCAAACATTGATGTGGTGTAGGCTTACCACTTTAGTGACTGGCATAGTATATAGTAGGGATGCACCGAAATCAAAATTTTGGACTGAAACTAAAAATTCAGCATTCACTTGGCCAAAACTGAAAAAAAAAACAAAAAAAAACTTTAAAATACTTTATTAAAAGTAACACCAAAATTAGACAAAAAAATCAACAACAATATTAACATATATATATATATATATATATACACACATATATAACAACAATCACAATCCTATCATGCCCAGGTTCTAGCATGTGCTGGCTGACTTAGCATGATAGGAGTGTGATTGCTGTTTGCAATTTTATATATATATATATATATATATATATATATATATATATATATATATATATATATAGATATATATATTAATACTGTCATTGAATTATTCTGTCCAATAAAAGTGTTAACACACCGAAGTTGGACCAAAAAATAATTTATAACAGCAATCACACTCCTATCATCCCTAGGCAGCCACTACATGCTGGAATCTGGGCATGAAAGGAATGTGATTATGGACTCCCTATGCCAAGCTATCCCCCAACACTTACACATCCATGCTATCTGAAACCCTCATTCACAAACATTCAGCATAACACCCATCACTCTCACACACTTACATTCAGCATAACACCCATCACTCTCACACACTTACATTAGGCATAACACCCATCACTCTCACACACTTACTTTCAGCATAACACCCATCACTCTCACACACTTACATTCAGCATAACACCCATCACTCTCACACACTTACATTCAGCATAACACCCATCACTCTCACACACTTACATTCAGCATAACACCCATCACTCTCACACACTTACTAATCCACTCTCTCCTACCTTTTCTTCTTTCACTCTCACTTTTCCTCCTCTTCTTCTTCTTCTTCTTCCTGTCCTGTGCACTGAGCGCGGAAGACAGTCGGTGTGGCTTCCACAGTTGCCGCGCGCACCGTTTCTGAAGGCGTGCCGGCATGGTGGCACCCCTCAGATGAGCGGCAGCCGGGGCGGACCGCCCCCTCCCCTCGCGGCCGCTTAGTTTTTAACTTTGCGGCCGCAGCCGCATTGAATGCTCGTCTGCCGGTGGTCCGTCAGGCCCACTGGCCCGGATTTAGGGCGGCCTGGGGGGCAATTGCCCCCCTGCCCCCCGGCCCAGCCCGCCCCTGATTTCAGGAATCTGGTAAAGAAGGAAAAGAGATCCCTGGTCTTGTGAGCTTACAGTCTCTTAGGAGGTTCATAAACTATGGTTATGTACAAACTTGACAAGCCATCTGCTTACTTTGGTTCTTTTGAGGATTAGTTCCATTTTCTTCATACTTTATTGTACTAGGATTTCTTAGCTCATAAAAAGAACCTTGATCTCACTCTTGCCCAAATAATATATCACCCAGTTACCCACACCCTCTTTTTAAACGCCAAGCAAAGAAAGAAAGTGCTGTAAGACACACTGTTCCTTTGAAGTTGTTTCAGAACAAAATACATCTTTGAAACTAAATTGTCTTCAGATCCTACATGCTTGCTTCACTGAACATATTAATGCTGTAGGTACACTTATGGTTTTTAATACTAATGATTATGGATATCACCCTTTGTACTAGTATTGGTCGTTATATGCAAACCCCATAGCTTAATACCACTGCCTATCCCGCCGATACCTGGAACACTCAGGGTCTGAGCTCCAGGGTTCTAGGTGTGTAT
This sequence comes from Spea bombifrons, assembly GCF_027358695.1. NCBI lineage: Eukaryota > Metazoa > Chordata > Amphibia > Anura > Pelobatidae > Spea > Spea bombifrons. The sequence continues at coordinate 62,638,621 of NC_071087.1, forward strand.
AGTCAGATTCTCACTCTTGCAATGCCTGCTTACCTTCTACCTTCTAGGGATTGGGACACCCCTCCTAATTATTGAGTTTAGGTGTTTCAGCCGCACACCTTTGCTAACACGTGTATGGAATCAAACACACAGGCATATAAAGTTAATTATATGTGTATTTTTGCTATATTAATGTTCCTGGAGGGCTAAGCCAAATGCCAAATGATTTAGGTAAACTATAAAAACACTCAGGAGCCGTGGCAACTGGTGTTTTATGTGGATAAGTGCAAGATAATGCCCTGTGGGGCATAAAAACCCAAGGGGAATGCATAAAATAGTTGATGTTGAGGTTGGGTCTGTATGAAAGGAAAGGGGTTTGGGCGGTATGTGGTTAAAAACATGGAAATACATAAAGGGAATCAGCCAGATAAAGGAGGAGAGTATATTTAAAAGAAGAGAAACTACCAAAACCAAAGGACATAGATTTAAATTAGAGGGGCAAATCAGGAAATATTACTTTACAAAGGTTGTGGATGCATGGAATAGCCTTGCAACAGAAGTGGTAGAGGTTAATAGAGTGAAGGAGTTTAAGCATGTGAGGGATAGACATTGTGCATATATATATATATAGATATATATATATATATCTATATATATATATATATATATATATATATATATAGATCTATATATATATATATATATATATATAGATATATATATATATATATATCTATATATATATATATATATATATAGATATATAGATATATCTATATATATATATATATAGATATATATATATATATATATATATATATATATATATATATATATATACATGTCTGCACTGATCGTTCACAAGACACAGGAAGGTACTAAATGACAACCAGAAGTGACAGTTGATGTAAGGCAGCGTGGCCTACTGGTAGACGGCACTGGAGGAGGCGGGCTCCAGTCTCAATGAGAGCGTGGGTTCGATTCCCACCGCTGCCATTCACTTTTTAAAATCCCAATAATGCCATTAAGCCCTCCAAAATATTATGTCAATTTATGTCAATTCAATTTATGCCCTCATACCATGGGGGGAAAATAATGTGCACAAAAAGGCAACAACAACCAAAAAAACATTGGGTATTTCTAAACAAAACTCAAGACAAACAGTATAATCTATTTAGCAGGTTTTTTTCATTATTTTTAGCAAAAGTGAGAAAAAGTCATTTTTTAGCTGTGGTGACTCTCGTGAGAGTAGTCACCACAGCTAAGAGTAGGCCTTTTTTAATCTTTTTCAATTTTATATGATTAAAAACGTGTTACACTATATCGTATTTCCCTTGTGCTTTCTACGGTATGAGCCAGCGCCATCTACTATATGTTGGAGGTTGGGATCTGAAAAAAGAAAAGAAAAAAAGACAAGCCGATATACTGAGCAGTATTTTAATCTGTGAGTGGAACTACAGAGGGGGAGATTGTGTATTTAAAATCGTATCACACAGTGTGTGCGATGTTTGTTTTTTTCTATTTTATAATACCCTGATATTTTGAGGAAAAAGAAGAGGAAGATAAATTGTATTCTCAAATGAAGCTCTTCAGGACCATCTAACAGTTTACTTAAGTATCATGTTTTACTTTTGTGATAATACTATTTTGTTATATTCTGTTACAATTGTATCATAGCGCTCCACCTGTAGAAATGTTGCAGGAACAGTGTGCAATCTGACCTTGAATAGACTGCATTGTGTCAAGCGATTATGCTCAGGAAGGGACTCCAACAAGGAGCAAACTAAAGGAAAGGGATGCTCTATAACTCTTGAAAAAAAGCAAAACAACTCCTTTCTGACCTTTAGGGTCCACCCTCCATTGAATGCTGTTTAGTACACTTCATAAAGTTATTCCATGGGGTTTACTAAAAAGAAACATATATGCATGGAAAGACATCTCCAAACCACCAAGCATATCTGTTTAGCTCTCCCTTCCCACATTTCACTTGGTCTCCTCTCACATCTTCAACACCAGGGGGCCTCAAATTAAAAGTAAAAAGGTAAATCCTCATAGTTTCAAATATCACATTAAAATGTCACTTAAAAGGAAATGTAAAATGTAGTCTTTTCAATAAAATTAATGGATTAGCATCTTTGTGATTTACATTTGCAAATTTTGTTTTTTTAAATAAAGCTGTAGTATTTAGTTATATGCTTCACCGTGCTTTGTGACCAATGGAACCTCTCCTGCCAGCTATCATTGTGTCATCATAGTAGAAGTCTCATATGTTACGCTGGCTCTCCACACACACGCAGAGCGCAAACACTTTTGAAGGACCATCTCAAGACAGCTGGCTATCTGGCAAAATGATCTGCGGAGTGTCGGCTCCCCGGCAAAGAGATCCGCAGAGCGTCAGGTTTCCATCAACAGATTTGAAGACTGTCAACATGTCTATGTATTTCTTGTTGCTATGACATTTTAAGAAAAAAATTCTTTACATTTTAGTACTAGTCAGAGTTAGCCTCTTAGTGCCCAGAGGGAGGGGCAGTTCTTCGAGCCATGGCTTCCCAGAGATTTCCTTCAATAAAACAAGGTTTTTTCTTTCCTCCGTGCTGAAGAATGACTCTTCGTGAGTCCAGAGGCAGCTCCATCTTTAAACTATCCATACAATGTATACTATTAAATAAAAAGGTTTGTTCTCATAATTGTTGCTGTCTATGAGTAATTCTTTCAAATTACTATCACCTTTAGTTAAAATGGTATTATTCCAAAAAGTCTACAATGTTGTGCTAATGAAACTTACTTTTGGACTACCAATTTGATTTTATGTCATTGAAATTTGGTGTTACTGTGAAATAGACATCAAATGTTTCAGTTATTTATTGTAAAAACACATCTAACTCATTTAACACATCTATTAAAACTAAAGCAAACACAGTCGTTAGCTGAATGTGTTCAATGACAATAGCAAAAGGAACACCTTTGTCACCAACTTTCTGAGTGACACAGATCCAGACGGGTATTTACAATGCCGGCACCCGTACTATTGTTCTTGTCTCGTCTACCGTTTGCCGGAGAACTCGCCGCAAAAGTTCTTCTCCCAGCAAAACAGTACAAGGGGAAAAACCCCAAGTAACGTCCACCAGGGTACCGATGATCCTAACAGTGAGGAGGCTCCAGAATAAGTAGATAAATATGTTAAAATGATAGTTCTTGAGTATGCCAGGTGAAGTTTCTGAAACGGCGCGAATACCACAGAGAATGGCAAAATCGTGTCTGGGGCACGATTCGCTAAATTAGTGAAACCCCAAAAAAAACAAATGTAGTCAAGCTCAGAATCACAACCAGAGCGGGACGTCAGGCGGGCCAAAGGTCATACACTAGATGGCTAGTCAGATGAACAGGGGTTAAATTCCAGAGCGCGTAGTCAGGCGGACCGGGTCATACACAGGACAGAAACAAATTCGAATCGCTGAGCAAAAGGAAGGTCAGCAACGCCAAGGATCGGGAACAAAAATGCAACCAACTTGATATCAAAGCGAGGACCACGCCAGGGAATAGTCCATGCGGTAGCCGGGCAGAGTACCACAGCCGCTGCTGGGTAGACCCCAGTCCTAGAAATTGGTAATTAAACCACGGTTCCCAAACGAGCTCCCTCTCTGTAACCATCACCAAGTATTGCCCACCACAAGCTTAATGTACCCTCAAAAGAGCATCCGTAACGACGCTGTTCCAATTGTCGGCAGGCATCGCCGCGGTCCCTAGCTGCCGCACAGTTCCATGAATTTGTGGCTAGGTCCCGGTCAGGCGCATCGAGTGTTTCCTGGCTTGCAGACCCCCCATGGCCGGCTAGTGCATGGGAGTCTGGTTCCAACAAACCAGACGGGGTTTTCCGTTCACCCTGTGCTCCCCAGACAAGGGACTGGGCAAGCAGGTAAGGAGTCTCCCCAGAAATCCTAAAGTGCCCTACTCCCACACTCAAACATAACCCCACGAGTCTTCAGCCTTAAAGGGTTAACTTGACACTTAAATTGCCCCTAAGCCTCAGACCCTCTAGGTTTAGACTATGACCTGTTGTCCTAACATTGTTCTTCCTTTTAAATAAGCTTGCCTCTTCTACTTTGTTAATTCCCTTTTAAGTATTTAAATGCTTCTATTGCCTCTCCGATCATCTTCTTTACTCCAAGCTATATATATATATATATATATATATTAAGATACTTTAGTCTTTCCTGATAATTTCTATCTTGTAAACGACTAAATCTGCTACACAAGAGGGACATTATGCACCAAGCAGGACCCCATCGTGGCCACCACCTCACCCATTCAGCCAATATTTAAAATGATAAAGAAAAAAAAGCTTTGACTATTCTCATAATCATTGTTAATGAATAGTTCTTTCTAAATAAGAAAAAAGTTGCTCTACCTTGTCCGCTGGCCCCAACGCGTCTTCTTTCAGCCAGCTCCACTTCTTCTCTTCTTCTTATATTTCTCCTTGGTATCAGCTCCGTTGACCAGGACTCCTGGATTAGTTCTGCAAAAGCTAAGGAAACCGTCTTTGTCACCCACTTTCTGTGTTAATCCAAACAGGTATATGCACTGCCGGTGCCTGCACTGTTGGTCACCAGTTTGACCAACCACAACAGAGACAAAGGACATTACAGAAGTGGGCAGCAGAGGTAAGCTTAACATTGGAAGCTTTTAGCTAATTACTAAAAACCATATATTTTTATGTAAGTAACATTCTATAAAGGGTTGTCAACATTCCATGAGGATTTTAAAAAACAAAACAAAAAGATTTTGTCTTTAAAGAGCAAACCTTTGCTAGAGACGGACTCTATGCATTGTTAGTGACTCTCGTGAGAGTAGTCACCACAGCTATGTAGGCGATGTATGTATTTCAGGCAGGGGAGGGCTGGCAGCCTAAGGCCTGGGGGGCAAGTCTAGTCAACTGGCCCATTGCACCATCAAAGCGGCTGCGAGCGACATTGAAAGTGGCCGTCATGCGGCAGTCACTCCACCAGCGCCTAATGAAATTAAAGTGGCCGGCGTGCACACACCGCATGCCTCAGCTCTTCATCACACCCCTTTTAAGACGTGGGAAGAGGAGCTGAGGCATGGCCGTTGGGTCTGACAGCCGCATGATGCAGGGGCGTACCTAGAGTATTTGGCACCTGTGGCAGACCCTGTATGTGGCACACACCCCCCCCCCCACACACACACTTTAAAACTGCATAGTTTCTATGGTTAGGCAAACATTTACAGGGGTACAGCAAAATTGTTATCATTATATACTTAGGGATTACGCAGCACCACCGTTGTTAGAAAAATGCTTATGTTATCATAAATATTATTGCTGACAAAGACAGTAGAAAATGTCTAGTCTATGATATATCACGAGTTGCGCCAACATATCTACTAAGAGGCGTAACCTGCTTAAAAAGTAACCAATCAGAATGATGCATGCTATTAGAAGCAGATAAGAAGTATAAGAAGTTATATAAACCATGTAATCCAAATACGTAATTAGACAACGCTTCGTGTGCCTTGTCTCGATTATGCGCATAATCTATTAAAGGAAATAACTTTTTCTGAGGAGAATTCGACCATTAATTCAACCAACATTTTGGTGCCCCGTGTGAGGAGGTCCTGACCGGAGACAGGGACGACAGTCCTGAGGAACCGCACCTCAAGAATCTGCATCTGAGGTAATAAAAGTCCTCCAGCTAAGATTGCTGTTAATTAGAGGCACTTCGCGACATCGTCCCTGAAACCGGCAGCGTCCTCCCGAAGATTTAGTACGGTCTTCTCTTCAGAAATGTGAGTAAGAAAAATATTTCTGGGAAATATTAAAGGAGGTCAAAGTCTGTCAGGGACTACTGAAATAAATAACTGCGTATGCATTCGATAATGAGAATAGTACTTGGAGTACTGAGGCTGATCAGAAGAAATGTGCACAGGTAGTTAGTCATTATTTTTGTGATAGCGAATTGTTGTTTGTAATTGTGATAATACTGTTGATGTTGGTTGCGGCTTGTATTATTGTGAATGAGTATCACAAGACCTTAAAGAGAAGAGCTCTTATGGTCCAGGGACAGCTATACCAACCCATGTCACAAATCGTGTCTGAATGAATCTATCTGTGTGAATGACTGTTCAGGAGTCCTTTACGGCGAACGAACAGTTAATAAGGTTGTTGTTAATACGCCCCCCGGCATTTGTGAGAAGCTCTCTGTGATCAAGTGCTGGGATTGCAAGTGAACAACTTCGCTGCGAGAGTGATTTTCCTGCCTTTACTGTCTAGGAACGGTATCTTATAAATACCAAGGGCTCTTTATTTCACTCTGTCGAGAAGCGGTATCTTATAAATACCGAGGTCCTTTGTTTCACTCTGTCCAGACGTGGTATCTTATAAATACCAAGAACTATCTGTTAACCCTGTCCAGACGTGGTATCTTATAAATACCGAAAGATTTTCCTTGTTTTCTGCTTTGCGGTGAGATTGTATCATGGGGAAATCCCACAGTAAGGGAAAGAAACAAAAGGATGAGAGTGTTTTCTTGTGGATAAAGAAGAAACCACTGAAAGGAGACAAACAGTTTATGTATAAACTCAATCTAGAAAATGTTTAGGCATAAATTCACATTGTTCAGGTATAGTGCATTTAAAATTGAGGGCGGATCCCTCAGGTTTCGGATGGCTGGACCATCCCAGTAGAGTCTAGACTCGGAGTGGTGGATTTAAAAGAAACTACGTAGTGACTAAATTATAACATTCCAAATTCCAAACCATGTTTCCAGCTGGTTCCAGAATCTGTGAAATGTATGTTTTGTCTGTTATCTGTGATCGATCATAAATTATATGTAGAGTCGACATTAGAAGAGCTTTTTTATCTTTTTATTCTAATGCTTTTATTCAGATGCTTTTTTCAGAATTAATTTAAATAAGGGTTAATATTTTAAATGCTAGAATTTATAATGAACACATTTTATTTTTAAAATAATAAGATATCCCGTATACCTGTCTGTAATTTTTACGATATATATCTTCTTGTTTTATTTTATATGCAAATTAATATGCTTAAAGTAACAATATAAGTAACGCGCCTCCTTAAGGAGTAGTCAAGGTCAAATATATCCGTTAACCATGTAGGTGCATAGAACATAAACAGAGAAAGACATTAAAAAAACTACTGAATATGTAAAAAGTCCAAAAGAGGATCCTTGACAGTTTGGGGAGGATATATGAGGGCTCTGTAACAGTTATCAATTAAATGGTGAAGAAATAGAGAGAGCGTGTGAGAGTTTTCAAATCAGATTGAAGTTCAGTGGAACTGAACCGGAATGGGTACGATAATCTAAATCCAAGAAGCCCACTTCTATGGGACAGTCTTAATTTAAATAATCAATTAAATGTCTTTATAACTGCTTGTACGACCAGATGGGCTCGTAAAACAAATTGGATGGAGATAAATAGATGTACGCAGAAGGATGGGGAGGATGTGCATCAATATTTTTATCGACTGAAAAAGGTTTTTGATATCTATAGTGGTTTAACCCCACCTCCCGATCCAGATCCAAATTCTGCTTATGAGCAGCAATTGAAAAATGTGTTTGTGTCTGGGACGTGTAAAGAGATAAATGCGTATGTCAGTAAACATAAGGTTAATCTCCGTACTGCGTCGTTGAATGATGTGTTAGAATATACTAAGCAGTCTGAGAAATTTTGAAGTTATGGCAAGAGCAGACGGTCGTACCGAGGTAGAAGAGGTAGAGATGATAGACAGTCACATGAATGTTATAATTGTGGAAAGGAAGGTTATTAAGTAAAAGAGTGTCCCGAACCAGACAGGAGAAAGCAGAACTCCCCAGAGCAATGACCAATACAAGAAAAAGAGACATTAGATCTCTGTAATGTTCATGATGTGTTGTTATTGTCAAATTTGCCTGGAATTGATTTAATTGTAAATAACAAATGTGTAATATTTTTGGTAGAGTCAGGGGCTTCGCAAACCCTATTGAATTATCCCACCTGCATGGGCATACAGAAAGGGACTGGTAAAATTCACATAAAGGGAGTAAATGGGAGGGCACATACCGAAAGTTTATCTGTTCCCCTCCAAATACAGCATCCAGAATCTAGAAACATAATTGCTGCCAGTGTAATATTATCTGAGGTATGTCCCGTAAATCTCCTGGGAAGAGATCTAATTAAAAAGTTTGGAGTGCACATTGCACCCGTGGGAGACAAGTTTGATGTTACAGTGGAAAGAAGAAATAACTATCAAGGACGGCATGATCGTTACTATTATGCCTTGAACATAGATTTTACTGAAAATAAGGGAAATATAATACAGGTTTTGGAACTTGTACATAAGACATTTGAGACCTGTGATCATTTACAAGTTCAATATTCAAATAATTTTCATTGTACAATGTATGTTAAGAGAACAGCAGGAGGAGACGAGTATTATGAATCACACTTAAAAGACGAATGAAATATCGTAATACAGACAGAATACTTTTACTGGACAGACAAAGGACAAGGGGCATTATCTTGTATATTAACCCCCCTGAATGACCACACTTTTTAAAGGTATAACACCACATTTGTCTCTGTGTAAACAGCAAACTGATCAGTGGAAGTCTGTGGGAGATATGGTGTTGTGATGTGAGATTAGTCACTCGTGGAAAAGGGATAAAGGAGACATTGAAAACAATGCTGAAGTAATCAAGGCAGGTACATTATCTAATTATTTATTAGCCCAGGCGGCTGAGTTAACGGCTCTCATCGAGGCCTGCAAATGGGCAGTAGACAAACGGGTAAATATCTATACCGATGGTCAATATGTGTTTTCCACTATATATGTGTTTGCACAACAATGGGAAAAATAGGAGGTATGATTTCCACAGGGAAACCGATAAATTATAAATTTTAATTAAAGAGCTATTAATGGTTATAAATCTACCAAAAGAAGTAGCTGTAATAAAGTGTGCACAAAGATCCTTGCATTAGGCAATAACCGTGCAGATATAGAAACAAAAAGAATTGCTCAAGAGATGCTTGCCATAATCACTAATGAAATACAAATTGATCACCAGGTTTTGTATGATATGCAACAGGCTGCCCCTATGTCTGAAAAACGATATTGGCAGTCTAAATAAGCGACTCTATGTAACAAATTTTTTTATATTAACAACAAACCAATATTGCCGAAGTCATTATTTCACTATGCAGCCTTATTGAGTCATGGGCTGAGCCATGTCTCAACAGGAGGGATGGTAGTCATTATAGATAAGGTGTTCCAAAATTACTCTAAAAAAATGTTTTATGTGCTAATTGTCTTATCTGTGCTCGATATAATCCACAGGGAAATCTCAAATTTGCTATTGGGAAGTTCCCCAACCCAGAGTATCTGTTTTAATATATTTGCATGGATTATATTGAACTAAATAAATGTAAAATATTGTCTAGTTATTGTTGATGCATTAACTAAATGGGTAGAAATATTCCCAACAGCCCACGCAGATGCAGATACAGTAGCTAAGGTCATGATAAAATAAATCATTCCTAGATATGGAATACCAGAAAGAATATATAGTGACAATGGGCCTCATTTTGTCAATCAATTAATCTCCAGATTTGCACAAGTATTTGGTATACAATTAAAGAATTATTGCGCCTATCATCCTCAGTCAGCAGGGTTGGTAGAAAGAAACAATGGAACAATAAAGAATAAATTAAAAAAGACCATGGCAGAAACCGGGAAGAATTGGGTTTCCTGCCTACCAATGGTAAGGTTGAGTATGCGTATTACACCCAACAAGCAAGGTCTCACCCCATTTGAAGTAATGTATGGGAGACCCTATAGTTTGCCACAAATAAAGGTAAAAGAGGCAAATGATGAAAGGGAATTAACCCTAGCAGATTATATGGTAAAAATGTTGAATATTAGATCAATACAAACTGTTAATTTTCTTCCAGAAGCACAAGAGCTAATTCCTGAGAAGTTGAGCGTTGGAGATTGGGTACTAATAAAGATAATCAAACGAAAGAATTGGTCATCACCGAGGTGGGAAGGACTGTACCAAGTACTACTAACCACCCCCGCGGCGTGTAAGATAGCTGAGAGGAGTTGTTGGATACATCAGTCACACTGTAAGAAGGTAACACCACTTGCTGGTAGTCACTCATTAAGTCTGGGTACAAAGGGGGGTCCAGACGATAGGTTGGACTCGTCTCAAGCCAGTGAAGAAATCCATTCCCCAAACCCTGAGTTGACGGCCAGGTAGGATGAAGGGGTGGTGCCTGCTTATAGTTTATTGGGTAGTGACTGATGTTTTTACAATAATTTTTTATTCTAATGCTAATGCTAAGTGGGATGAGAACAAGGTGACCAAATGGGAAGATACCAAAGGGCAAAATCTGACTTTTTCATTAACAGGAGATAGTTCCATTGAAATTGATCTGTGTAAATTGATTCATTGTAAAAATATTGGGCAAGCAAGAAACTATGCTAAGGCCGATGTGTATATATATATATATATATATATATATGCTGGATGCCCGAAAAGCCCCCTGGAAAACGAAGTATAACATTATGTCTTGGTTGGGATTATGCTATGTGGACAACAGCTAGTCGAGATTGGGGATATAATATGCCCAGGGCAAGAGCGAGCAAAATCAAAATCTGTAAAAAGATTAAGATCTGAATGTAAAACCTTTAATAATTGTAATAAATTGTTCTTTAAAGGAACCTATGAAGACGGATGAGAGACTATATTCTATAGGTGTGTGGGTTTCCAATAGAGTCCCGCAGGGAATTTTCTTTTTGTCTTTTCCAGAAAATAAGGTCCAAGCAGAAAAAGAGTTTCAGATCCAGGAAGAAAAATATATCGAGGAAATTGAGACAGGGGTAATTCCGTATACCAATTTGAGTTCTATTGATCAAATTGCCCTGGAAGCAGGATTTCATAGAGATAACGTTTGGTTGGAATGGCTTTGATTTACTGTAAAGAGTCTAAACAAAGAGAATTGTATAGTCTGTGCAGAAGTCTGTCCGCAGTTGGCTACGATGCCATTTCCATTAACAAAAGAGAATGATCCAGTCGGATTTGACTGCATAATAAAGCTGTTTGATAAGACTTATACCCCATCTGGAAATGAAATTTGTCATATATTAGACTTGTTGTTTCCCAAGGTTAAGAGACCCCAATTACCTCCAACAGTGCAAATATATGGGGGAAATTACACCTGTATGGAACTTCGGGGTAATAGCAGCTATTTTGATTATAAAGATTTGTCTAAATCACTATGTGTCGAGATTTTTTTCCACAGAACTGCGACAGCCAACCCAGATGAAAGCAGATATTTGTTGGTTGTGCGGAGACCGGAAAAATAAGACTTTTCATCGATCCCAGAGAAAAAGGAAAATGATAATACAACTCATTGTACCTATAAACCTGTTGATTTCACAGAAGGAGCCAAAGTCAAGGAAAAGGCGACCAATACAACCACAAGGATTGCTTGATGATCGAATATATATTGATAAAATTGGAGTACCACGAAGAGTTCCAAATGAGTTCAAAGTCCGAATCCAAATTGCTGCAGGTTTCGAATCAATTCTTTTCTGGTGGAGTACAATAGCGAAAAACGTGGACTGGATAAACTACATCTATTATAATCAACAGCGGTTTGTGAATTATACTCGAGATGCTATTAAAGGAATACATGGGCAACTGGATGCGACCTCCCTTATGGTCTGGCAGAATCGCATGGCCTTGGATATGCTATTGGCCGAGAAAGGGCGCGTGTGCAAGATGTCCAGCAACCAATGCTGCACCTTCATACCAAATAACACCGCCCCTGATGAGAGCATCACTAAAGCCCACGATAACATCTAACATCCTTATCAAATGAACTTGCCGAGAATGCAGGAATACATAATGTGTTCACCTCTTGGTTAGAAGGATGGTTCAGGCGATGGTCGGGAATGATAATATCCGGAATAATTACTATCACTATAGTAGCTGCAGTATTAATATTCGGAGGATGCTGTTTTATTCCATGTTGCCAAGGATTTTTGAATAAGACAATTGATAAAGCTGTAAATCAGACTATGTACTCCCTGATCGACAAAGAAGAATGTGATCAATTATTACAAGTATCTGAGACTCTATATATTAATGACGTTGTTGACATGAAAGATGAATTATCAGTGTTAATGACAGATACTGAAGATGAGGAGACTGATATTGAATAATATTTTGATAAACAGGAGGGAAATGTTAGAAAAATGCTTATGTTATCATAAATATTATTGCTGACAAAGACAGTAGAAAATGTCTAGTCTATGATATATCACGAGTTGCGCCAACATATCTACTAAGAGGCGTAACCTGCTTAAAAAGTAACCAATCAGAATGATGCATGCTATTAGAAGCAGATAAGAAGTATAAGAAGTTATATAAACCATGTAATCCAAATACGTAATTAGACAACGCTTCGTGTGCCTTGTCTCGATTATGCGCATAATCTATTAAAGGAAATAACTTTTTCTGAGGAGAATTCGACCATTAATTCAACCAACAACCGTCAATGTGTGCCTATACATTGAGCCAGACACTGACAACCCCTATCACTATATACTAAGCCAAACATTGATGTGGTGTAGGCTTACCACTTTAGTGACTGGCATAGTATATAGTAGGGATGCACCGAAATCAAAATTTTGGACTGAAACTAAAAATTCAGCATTCACTTGGCCAAAACTGAAAAAAAAAAACAAAAAAAAACTTTAAAATACTTTATTAAAAGTAACACCAAAATTAGACAAAAAAATCAACAACAATATTAACATATATATATATATATATATATATATATATATATATATATACACACACATATATAACAACAATCACAATCCTATCATGCCCAGGTTCTAGCATGTGCTGGCTGACTTAGCATGATAGGAGTGTGATTGCTGTTTGCAATTTTATATATATATATATATATATATATATATATATATATATATATAGATATATATATTAATACTGTCATTGAATTATTCTGTCCAATAAAAGTGTTAACACACCGAAGTTGGACCAAAAAATAATTTATAACAGCAATCACACTCCTATCATCCCTAGGCAGCCACTACATGCTGGAATCTGGGCATGAAAGGAATGTGATTATGGACTCCCTATGCCAAGCTATCCCCCAACACTTACACATCCATGCTATCTGAAACCCTCATTCACAAACATTCAGCATAACACCCATCACTCTCACACACTTACATTCAGCATAACACCCATCACTCTCACACACTTACATTAGGCATAACACCCATCACTCTCACACACTTACTTTCAGCATAACACCCATCACTCTCACACACTTACATTCAGCATAACACCCATCACTCTCACACACTTACATTCAGCATAACACCCATCACTCTCACACACTTACTAATCCACTCTCTCCTACCTTTTCTTCTTTCACTCTCACTTTTCCTCCTCTTCTTCTTCTTCCTGTCCTGTGCACTGAGCGCGGAAGACAGTGGGTGTGGCTTCCACAGTTGCCGCGCGCACCGTTTCTGAAGGCGTGCCGGCATGGTGGCACCCCTCAGATGAGCGGCAGCCGGGGCGGACCGCCCCCTCCCCTCGCGGCCGCTTAGTTTTTAACTTTGCGGCCGCAGCCGCATTGAATGCTCGTCTGCCGGTGGTCCGTCAGGCCCACTGGCCCGGATTTAGGGCGGCCTGGGGGGCAATTGCCCCCCTGCCCCCCGGCCCAGCCCGCCCCTGATTTCAGGAATCTGGTAAAGAAGGAAAAGAGATCCCTGGTCTTGTGAGCTTACAGTCTCTTAGGAGGTTCATAAACTATGGTTATGTACAAACTTGACAAGCCATCTGCTTACTTTGGTTCTTTTGAGGATTAGTTCCATTTTCTTCATACTTTATTGTACTAGGATTTCTTAGCTCATAAAAAGAACCTTGATCTCACTCTTGCCCAAATAATATATCACCCAGTTACCCACACCCTCTTTTTAAACGCCAAGCAAAGAAAGAAAGTGCTGTAAGACACACTGTTCCTTTGAAGTTGTTTCAGAACAAAATACATCTTTGAAACTAAATTGTCTTCAGATCCTACATGCTTGCTTCACTGAACATATTAATGCTGTAGGTACACTTATGGTTTTTAATACTAATGATTATGGATATCACCCTTTGTACTAGTATTGGTCGTTATATGCAAACCCCATAGCTTAATACCACTGCCTATCCCGCCGATACCTGGAACACTCAGGGTCTGAGCTCCAGGGTTCTAGGTGTGTATAGTCAGATTCTCACTCTTGCAATGCCTGCTTACCTTCTACCTTCTAGGGATTGGGACACCCCTCCTAATTATTGAGTTTAGGTGTTTCAGCCGCACACCTTTGCTAACACGTGTATGGAATCAAACACACAGGCATATAAAGTTAATTATATGTGTATTTTTGCTATATTAATGTTCCTGGAGGGCTAAGCCAAATGCCAAATGATTTAGGTAAACTATAAAAACACTCAGGAGCCGTGGCAACTGGTGTTTTATGTGGATAAGTGCAAGATAATGCCCCTGGGGCATAAAAACCCAAGGGGAATGCATAAAATAGTTGATGTTGAGGTTGGGTCTGTATGAAAGGAAAGGGGTTTGGGCGGTATGTGATTAAAAACATGTAAATACATAAAGGGAATCAGCCAGATAAAGGAGGAGAGTATATTTAAAAGAAGAGAAACTACCAAAACCAAAGGACATAGATTTAAATTAGAGGGGCAAATCAGGAAATATTACTTTACAAAGGTTGTGGATGCATGGAATAGCCTTGCAACAGAAGTGGTAGAGGTTAATAGAGTGAAGGAGTTTAAGCATGTGAGGGATAGACATTGTGCATAAATATATATAGAAATATAGATATATCTATATATATATATATATATATATATATATATATATATATAGATATATCTATATATCTATATATATATAGATATATAGATATATCTATATATATATATAGATATATATATATATATCTATATATATATATATCTATATATATATATAGATATATCTATATATCTATATATATATATATACATGTCTGCACTGATCGTTCACAAGACACAGGAAGGTACTAAATGACAACCACAAGTGACAGTTGATGTAAGGCAGCGTGGCCTACTGGTAGACGGCACTGGAGGAGGCGGGCTCCAGTCTCAATGAGAGCGTGGGTTCGATTCCCACCGCTGCCATTCACTTTTTAAAATCCCAATAATGCCATTAAGCCCTCCAAAATATTATGTCAATTTATGTCAATTCAATTTATGCCCTCATACCATGGGGGGAAAATAATGTGCACAAAAAGGCAACAACAACAAAAAAACATTGGGTATTTCTAAACAAAACTCAAGACAAACAGTATAATCTATTTAGCAGGTTTTTTTCATTATTTTTAGCAAAAGTGAGAAAAAGTCATTTTTTAGCTGTGGTGACTCTCGTGAGAGTAGTCACCACAGCTAAGAGTAGGCCTTTTTTAATCTTTTTCAATTTTATATGATTAAAAACGTGTTACACTATATCGTATTTCCCTTGTGCTTTCTACGGTATGAGCCAGCGCCATCTACTATATGTTGGAGGTTGGGATCTGAAAAAAGAAAAGAAAAAAAGACAAGCCGATATACTGAGCAGTATTTTAATCTGTGAGTGGAACTACAGAGGGGGAGATTGTGTATTTAAAATCGTATCACACAGTGTGTGCGATGTTTGTTTTTTTCTATTTTATAATACCCTGATATTTTGAGGAAAAAGAAGAGGAAGATAAATTGTATTCTCAAATGAAGCTCTTCAGGACCATCTAACAGTTTACTTAAGTATCATGTTTTACTTTTGTGATAATACTATTTTGTTATATTCTGTTACAATTGTATCATAGCGCTCCACCTGTAGAAATGCTGCAGGAACAGTGTGCAATCTGACCTTGAATAGACTGCATTGTGTCAAGCGATTATGCTCAGGAAGGGACTCCAACAAGGAGCAAACTAAAGGAAAGGGATGCTCTATAACTCTTGAAAAAAAGCAAAACAACTCCTTTCTGACCTTTAGGGTCCACCCTCCATTGAATGCTGTTTAGTACACTTCATAAAGTTATTCCATGGGGTTTACTAAAAAGAAACATATATGCATGGAAAGACATCTCCAAACCACCAAGCATATCTGTTTAGCTCTCCCTTCCCACATTTCACTTGGTCTCCTCTCACATCTTCAACACCAGGGGGCCTCAAATTAAAAGTAAAAAGGTAAATCCTCATAGTTTCAAATATCACATTAAAATGTCACTTAAAAGGAAATGTAAAATGTAGTCTTTTCAATAAAACTAATGGATTAGCATCTTTGTAATTTACATTTGCAAATTTTGTTTTTTTAAATAAAGCTGTAGTATTTAGTTATATGCTTCACCGTGCTTTGTGACCAATGGAACCTCTCCTGCCAGCTATCATTGTGTCATCATAGTAGAAGTCTCATATGTTACGCTGGCTCTCCACACACACACACACACACAGAGCGCAAACACTTTTGAAGGACCATCTCAAGACAGCTGGCTACCTGGCAAAATGATCTGCGGAGTGTCGGCTCCCCGGCAAAGAGATCCGCAGAGCGTCAGGTTTCCATCAACAGATTTGAAGACTGTCAACATGTCTATGTATTTCTTGTTGCTATGACATTTTAAGAAAAAAATTCTTTACATTTTAGTACTAGTCAGAGTTAGCCTCTTAGTGCCCAGAGGGAGGGGCAGTTCTTCGAGCCATGGCTTCCCAGAGATTTCCTTCAATAAAACAAGGTTTTTTCTTTCCTCCGTGCTGAAGAATGACTCTTCGTGAGTCCAGAGGCAGCTCCATCTTTAAACTATCCATACAATGTTTACTATTAAATAAAAAGGTTTGTTCTCATAATTGTTGCTGTCTATGAGTAATTCTTTCAAATTACTATCACCTTTAGTTAAAATGGTATTATTCCAAAAAGTCTACAATGCTGTGCTAATGAAACTTACTTTTGAACTACCAATTTGATTTTATGTCATTGAAATTTGGTGTTACTGTGAAATAGACATCAACTGTTTTAGTTATTTATTGTAAAAACACATCTAACTCATTTAACACATCTATTAAAACTAAAGCAAACACAGTCGTTAGCTGAATGTGTTCAATGACAATAGCAAAAGGAACACCTTTGTCACCAACTTTCTGTGTGACACAGATCCAGACGGGTATTTACAATGCCGGCACCCGTACTATTGTTCTTGTCTCGTCTACCGTTTGCCGGAGAACTCGCCGCAAAAGTTCTTCTCCCAGCAAAACAGTACAAGTGGAAAAACCCCAAGTAACGTCCACCAGGGTACCGATGATCCTAACAGTGAGGAGGCTCCAGAATAAGTAGATAAATATGTTAAAATGATAGTTCTTGAGTAAGCCAGGTGAAGTTTCTGAAACGGCGCGAATACCACAGAGAATGGGAAAATCGTGTCTGGGGCACGATTCGCTAAATTAGTGAAACCCCAAAAAAAACAAATGTAGTCAAGCTCAGAATCACAACCAGAGCGGGACGTCAGGCGGGCCAAAGGTCATACACTAGATGGCTAGTCAGATGAACAGGGGTTAAATTCCAGAGCGCGTAGTCAGGCGGACCGGGTCATACACAGGACGGAAACAAATTCGAATCGCTGAGCAAAAGGAAGGTCAGCAACGCCAAGGGTCGGGAACAAAAATGCAACCAACTTGATAGCAAAGCGAGGACCACGCCAGGGAATAGTCCATGCGGTAGCCGGGCAGAGTACCGCAGCCGCTGCTGGGTAGACCCCAGTCCTAGAAATTGGTAATTAAACCACGGTTCCCAAACGAGCTCCCTCTCTGTAACCATCACCAAGTATTGCCCACCACAAGCTTAATGTACCCTCAAAAGAGCATCCGTAACGACGCTGTTCCAATTGTCGGCAGGCATCGCCGCGGTCCCTAGCTGCCGCACAGTTCCATGAATTTGTGGCTAGGTCCCGGTCAGGCGCATAGAGTGTTTCCTGGCTTGCAGACCCCCCATGGCCGGCTAGTGCATGGGAGTCTGGTTCCAACAGACCAGACGGGGTTTTCCGTTCACCCTGTGCTCCCCAGACAAGGGACTGGGCAAGCAGGTAAGGAGTCTCCCCAGAAATCCTAAAGTGCCCTACTCCCACACTCAAACATAACCCCACGAGTCTTCAGCCTTAAAGGGTTAACTTGACACTTAAATTGCCCCTAAGCCTCAGACCCTCTAGGTTTAGACTATGACCTGTTGTCCTAACATTGTTCTTCCTTTTAAATAAGCTTGCCTCTTCTACTTTGTTAATTCCCTTTTAAGTATTTAAATGCTTCTATTGCATCTCCGATCATCTTCTTTACTCCAAGCTATATATATATATATATTAAGATACTTTAGTCTTTCCTGATAATTTCTATCTTGTAAACGACTAAATCTGCTACACAAGAGGGACATTATGCACCAAGCAGGACCCCATCGTGGCCACCACCTCACCCATTCAGCCAATATTTAAAATGATAAAGAAAAAAAAGCTTTGACTATTCTCATAATCATTGTTAATGAATAGTTCTTTCTAAATAAGAAAAAAGTTGCTCTACCTTGTCCGCTGGCCCCAACGCGTCTTCTTTCAGCCAGCTCCACTTCTTCTCTTCTTCTTATATTTCTCCTTGGTATCAGCTCCGTTGACCAGGACTCCTGGATTAGTTCTGCAAAAGCTAAGGAAACCGTCTTTGTCACCCACTTTCTGTGTTAATCCAAACAGGTATATGCACTGCCGGTGCCTGCACTGTTGGTCACCAGTTTGACCAACCACAACAGAGACAAAGGACATTACAGAAGTGGGCAGCAGAGGTAAGCTTAACATTGGAAGCTTTTAGCTAATTACTAAAAACCATATATTTTTATGTAAGTAACATTCTATAAAGGGTTGTCAACATTCCATGAGGATTTTAAAAAACAAAACAAAAAGATTTTGTCTTTAAAGAGCAAACCTTTGCTAGAGACGGACTCTATGCATTGTTAGTGACTCTCGTGAGAGTAGTCACCACAGCTATGTAGGCGATGTATGTATTTCAGGCAGGGGAGGGCTGGCAGCCTAAGGCCTGGGGGGCAAGTCTAGTCAACTGGCCCATTGCACCATCAAAGCGGCTGCGAGCGACATTGAAAGTGGCCGTCATGCGGCAGTCACTCCACCAGCGCCTAATGAAATTAAAGTGGCCGGCGTGCACACACCGCATGCCTCAGCTCTTCATCACACCCCTTTTAAGACGTGGGAAGAGGAGCTGAGGCATGGCCGTTGGGTCTGACAGCCGCATGATGCAGGGGCGTACCTAGAGTATTTGGCACCTGTGGCAGACCCTGTATGTGGCACACACCCCCCCCACACACACACTTTAAAACTGCATAGTTTCTATGGTTAGGCAAACATTGACAGGGGTACAGCAAAATTGTTATCATTATATACTTAGGGATTACGCAGCACCACCGTCAATGTGTGCCTATACATTGAGCCAGACACTGACAACCCCTATCACTATATACTAAGCCAAACATTGATGTGGTGTAGGCTTACCACTTTAGTGACTGGCATAGTATATAGTAGGGATGCACCGAAATCAAAATTTTGGACTGAAACTAAAAATTCAGCATTCACTTTAAAACTTTAAAATACTTTATTAAAAGTAACACCAAAATTAGACAAAAAAATCAAAAACAATATTAACATATATATATATATATATATATATATATATATATATATATATATACACACATATATAACAACAATCACAATCCTATCATGCCCAGGTTCTAGCATGTGCTGGCTGACTTAGCATGATAGGAGTGTGATTGCTGTTTGCAATTTTATATATATATATATATATATATATATATATATATAGATATATATATATAGATATATATATTAATACTGTCATTGAATTATTCTGTCCAATAAAAGTGTTAACACACCGAAGTTGGACCAAAAAATAATTTATAACAGCAATCACACTCCTATCATCCCTAGGCAGCCACTACATGCTGGAATCTGGGCATGAAAGGAATGTGATTATGGACTCCCTATGCCAAGCTATCCCCCAACACTTACACATCCATGCTATCTGAAACCCTCATTCACAAACATTCAGCATAACACCCATCACTCTCACACACTTACATTCAGCATAACACCCATCACTCTCACACACTTACATTAGGCATAACACCCATCACTCTCACACACTTACTTTCAGCATAACACCCATCACTCTCACACACTTACATTCAGCATAACACCCATCACTCTCACACACTTACTAATACACTCTCTCCTACCTTTTCTTCTTTCACTCTCACTTTTCCTCCTCTTCTTCTTCTTCTTCTTCTTCCTGTCCTGTGCACTGAGCGCGGAAGACAGTGGGTGTGGCTTCCACAGTTGCCGCGCGCACCGTTTCTGAAGGCGTGCCGGCATGGTGGCACCCCTCAGATGAGCGGCAGCCGGGGCGGACCGCCCCCTCCCCTCGCGGCCGCTTAGTTTTTAACTTTGCGGCCGCAGCCGCATTGAATGCTCGTCTGCCGGTGGTCCGTCAGGCCCACTGGCCCGGATTTAGGGCGGCCTGGGGGGCAATTGCCCCCCTGCCCCCCGGCCCAGCCCGCCCCTGATTTCAGGAATCTGGTAAAGAAGGAAAAGAGATCCCTGGTCTTGTGAGCTTACAGTCTCTTAGGAGGTTCATAAACTATGGTTATGTACAAACTTGACAAGCCATCTGCTTACTTTGGTTCTTTTGAGGATTAGTTCCATTTTCTTCATACTTTATTGTACTAGGATTTCTTAGCTCATAAAAAGAACCTTGATCTCACTCTTGCCCAAATAATATATCACCCAGTTACCCACACCCTCTTTTTAAACGCCAAGCAAAGAAAGAAAGTGCTGTAAGACACACTGTTCCTTTGAAGTTGTTTCAGAACAAAATACATCTTTGAAACTAAATTGTCTTCAGATCCTACATGCTTGCTTCACTGAACATATTAATGCTGTAGGTACACTTATGGTTTTTAATACTAATGATTATGGATATCACCCTTTGTACTAGTATTGGTCGTTATATGCAAACCCCATAGCTTAATACCACTGCCTATCCCGCCGATACCTGGAACACTCAGGGTCTGAGCTCCAGGGTTCTAGGTGTGTATAGTCAGATTCTCACTCTTGCAATGCCTGCTTACCTTCTACCTTCTAGGGATTGGGACACCCCTCCTAATTATTGAGTTTAGGTGTTTCAGCCGCACACCTTTGCTAACACGTGTATGGAATCAAACACACAGGCATATAAAGTTAATTATATGTGTATTTTTGCTATATTAATGTTCCTGGAGGGCTAAGCCAAATGCCAAATGATTTAGGTAAACTATAAAAACACTCAGGAGCCGTGGCAACTGGTGTTTTATGTGGATAAGTGCAAGATAATGCCCTGTGGGGCATAAAAACCCAAGGGGAATGCATAAAATAGTTGATGTTGAGGTTGGGTCTGTATGAAAGGAAAGGGGTTTGGGCGGTATGTGGTTAAAAACATGGAAATACATAAAGGGAATCAGCCAGATAAAGGAGGAGAGTATATTTAAAAGAAGAGAAACTACCAAAACCAAAGGACATAGATTTAAATTAGAGGGGCAAATCAGGAAATATTACTTTACAAAGGTTGTGGATGCATGGAATAGCCTTGCAACAGAAGTGGTAGAGGTTAATAGAGTGAAGGAGTTTAAGCATGTGAGGGATAGACATTGTGCATATATATATATAGATATATATATATATATATATATATATATATATATATATATATATATATAGATATATAGATGTATCTATATATATATATATATATAGATATATATATATATATATATCTATATATATATATATATATATATATATATACATGTCTGCACTGATCGTTCACAAGACACAGGAAGGTACTAAATGACAACCAGAAGTGACAGTTGATGTAAGGCAGCGTGGCCTACTGGTAGACGGCACTGGAGGAGGCGGGCTCCAGTCTCAATGAGAGCGTGGGTTCGATTCCCACCGCTGCCATTCACTTTTTAAAATCCCAATAATGCCATTAAGCCCTCCAAAATATTATGTCAATTTATGTCAATTCAATTTATGCCCTCATACCATGGGGGGGAAATAATGTGCACAAAAAGGCAACAACAACAACAAAAACATTGGGTATTTCTAAACAAAACTCAAGACAAACAGTATAATCTATTTAGCAGGTTTTTTTCATTATTTTTAGCAAAAGTGAGAAAAAGTCATTTTTTAGCTGTGGTGACTCTCGTGAGAGTAGTCACCACAGCTAAGAGTAGGCCTTTTTTAATCTTTTTCAATTTTATATGACTAAAAACGTGTTACACTATATCGTATTTCCCTTGTGCTTTCTACGGTATGAGCCAGCGCCATCTACTATATGTTGGAGGTTGGGATCTGAAAAAAGAAAAGAAAAAAAGACAAGCCGATATACTGAGCAGTATTTTAATCTGTGAGTGGAACTACAGAGGGGGAGATTGTGTATTTAAAATCGTATCACACAGTGTGTGCGATGTTTGTTTTTTTCTATTTTATAATACCCTGATATTTTGAGGAAAAAGAAGAGGAAGATAAATTGTATTCTCAAATGAAGCTCTTCAGGACCATCTAACAGTTTACTTAAGTATCATGTTTTACTTTTGTGATAATACTATTTTGTTATATTCTGTTACAATTGTATCATAGCGCTCCACCTGTAGAAATGTTGCAGGAACAGTGTGCAATCTGACCTTGAATAGACTGCATTGTGTCAAGCGATTATGCTCAGGAAGGGACTCCAACAAGGAGCAAACTAAAGGAAAGGGATGCTCTATAACTCTTGAAAAAAAGCAAAACAACTCCTTTCTGACCTTTAGGGTCCACCCTCCATTGAATGCTGTTTAGTACACTTCATAAAGTTATTCCATGGGGTTTACTAAAAAGAAACATATATGCATGGAAAGACATCTCCAAACGACCAAGCATATCTGTTTAGCTCTCCCTTCCCACATTTCACTTGTTCTCCTCTCACATCTTCAACACCAGGGGGCCTCAAATTAAAAGTAAAAAGGTAAATCCTCATAGTTTCAAATATCACATTAAAATGTCACTTAAAAGGAAATGTAAAATGTAATCTTTTCAATAAAATTAATGGATTAGCATCTTTGTGATTTACATTTGCAAATTTTGTTTTTTTAAATAAAGCTGTAGTATTTAGTTATATGCTTCACCGTGCTTTGTGACCAATGGAACCTCTCCTGCCAGCTATCATTGTGTCATCATAGTAGAAGTCTCATATGTTACGCTGGCTCTCCACACACACACACAGAGCGCAAACACTTTTGAAGGACCATCTCAAGACAGCTGGCTACCTGGCAAAATGATCTGCGGAGTGTCGGCTCCCCGGCAAAGAGATCCGCAGAGCGTCAGGTTTCCATCAACAGATTTGAAGACTGTCAACATGTCTATGTATTTCTTGTTGCTATGACATTTTAAGAAAAAAATTCTTTACATTTTAGTACTAGTCAGAGTTAGCCTCTTAGTGCCCAGAGGGAGGGGCAGTTCTTCGAGCCATGGCTTCCCAGAGATTTCCTTCAATAAAACAAGGTTTTTTCTTTCCTCCGTGCTGAAGAATGACTCTTCGTGAGTCCAGAGGCAGCTCCATCTTTAAACTATCCATACAATGTTTACTATTAAATAAAAAGGTTTGTTCTCATAATTGTTGCTGTCTATGAGTAATTCTTTCAAATTACTATCACCTTTAGTTAAAATGGTATTATTCCAAAAAGTCTACAATGCTGTGCTAATGAAACTTACTTTTGAACTACCAATTTGATTTTATGTCATTGAAATTTGGTGTTACTGTGAAATAGACATCAACTGTTTTAGTTATTTATTGTAAAAACACATCTAACTCATTTAACACATCTATTAAAACTAAAGCAAACACAGTCGTTAGCTGAATGTGTTCAATGACAATAGCAAAAGGAACACCTTTGTCACCAACTTTCTGTGTGACACAGATCCAGACGGGTATTTACAATGCCGGCACCCGTACTATTGTTCTTGTCTCGTCTACCGTTTGCCGGAGAACTCGCCGCAAAAGTTCTTCTCCCAGCAAAACAGTACAAGTGGAAAAACCCCAAGTAACGTCCACCAGGGTACCGATGATCCTAACAGTGAGGAGGCTCCAGAATAAGTAGATAAATATGTTAAAATGATAGTTCTTGAGTAAGCCAGGTGAAGTTTCTGAAACGGCGCGAATACCACAGAGAATGGGAAAATCGTGTCTGGGGCACGATTCGCTAAATTAGTGAAACCCCAAAAAAAACAAATGTAGTCAAGCTCAGAATCACAACCAGAGCGGGACGTCAGGCGGGCCAAAGGTCATACACTAGATGGCTAGTCAGATGAACAGGGGTTAAATTCCAGAGCGCGTAGTCAGGCGGACCGGGTCATACACAGGACGGAAACAAATTCGAATCGCTGAGCAAAAGGAAGGTCAGCAACGCCAAGGGTCGGGAACAAAAATGCAACCAACTTGATAGCAAAGCGAGGACCACGCCAGGGAATAGTCCATGCGGTAGCCGGGCAGAGTACCGCAGCCGCTGCTGGGTAGACCCCAGTCCTAGAAATTGGTAATTAAACCACGGTTCCCAAACGAGCTCCCTCTCTGTAACCATCACCAAGTATTGCCCACCACAAGCTTAATGTACCCTCAAAAGAGCATCCGTAACGACGCTGTTCCAATTGTCGGCAGGCATCGCCGCGGTCCCTAGCTGCCGCACAGTTCCATGAATTTGTGGCTAGGTCCCGGTCACGCGCATCGAGTGTTTCCTGGCTTGCAGACCCCCCATGGCCGGCTAGTGCATGGGAGTCTGGTTCCAACAGACCAGACGGGGTTTTCCGTTCACCCTGTGCTCCCCAGACAAGGGACTGGGCAAGCAGGTAAGGAGTCTCCCCAGAAATCCTAAAGTGCCCTACTCCCACACTCAAACATAACCCCACGAGTCTTCAGCCTTAAAGGGTTAACTTGACACTTAAATTGCCCCTAAGCCTCAGACCCTCTAGGTTTAGACTATGACCTGTTGTCCTAACATTGTTCTTCCTTTTAAATAAGCTTGCCTCTTCTACTTTGTTAATTCCCTTTTAAGTATTTAAATGCTTCTATTGCATCTCCGATCATCTTCTTTACTCCAAGCTATATATATATATTAAGATACTTTAGTCTTTCCTGATAATTTCTATCTTGTAAACGACTAAATCTGCTACACAAGAGGGACATTATGCACCAAGCAGGACCCCATCGTGGCCACCACCTCACCCATTCAGCCAATATTTAAAATGATAAAGAAAAAAAAGCTTTGACTATTCTCATAATCATTGTTAATGAATAGTTCTTTCTAAATAAGAAAAAAGTTGCTCTACCTTGTCCGCTGGCCCCAACGCGTCTTCTTTCAGCCAGCTCCACTTCTTCTCTTCTTCTTATATTTCTCCTTGGTATCAGCTCCGTTGACCAGGACTCCTGGATTAGTTCTGCAAAAGCTAAGGAAACCGTCTTTGTCACCCACTTTCTGTGTTAATCCAAACAGGTATATGCACTGCCGGTGCCTGCACTGTTGGTCACCAGTTTGACCAACCACAACAGAGACAAAGGACATTACAGAAGTGGGCAGCAGAGGTAAGCTTAACATTGGAAGCTTTTAGCTAATTACTAAAAACCATATATTTTTATGTAAGTAACATTCTATAAAGGGTTGTCAACATTCCATGAGGATTTTAAAAAACAAAACAAAAAGATAAAAAGATTTTGTCTTTAAAGAGCAAACCTTTGCTAGAGACGGACTCTATGCATTGTTAGTGACTCTCGTGAGAGTAGTCACCACAGCTATGTAGGCGATGTATGTATTTCAGGCAGGGGAGGGCTGGCAGCCTAAGGCCTGGGGGGCAAGTCTAGTCAACTGGCCCATTGCACCATCAAAGCGGCTGCGAGCGACATTGAAAGTGGCCGTCATGCGGCAGTCACTCCACCAGCGCCTAATGAAATTAAAGTGGCCGGCGTGCACACACCGCATGCCTCAGCTCTTCATCACACCCCTTTTAAGACGTGGGAAGAGGAGCTGAGGCATGGCCGTTGGGTCTGACAGCCGCATGATGCAGGGGCGTACCTAGAGTATTTGGCACCTGTGGCAGACCCTGTATGTGGCACACCCCCCCCCACACACACACTTTAAAACTGCATAGTTTCTATGGTTAGGCAAACATTGACAGGGGTACAGCAAAATTGTTATCATTATATACTTAGGGATTACGCAGCACCACCGTCAATGTGTGCCTATACATTGAGCCAGACACTGACAACCCCTATCACTATATACTAAGCCAAACATTGATGTGGTGTAGGCTTACCACTTTAGTGACTGGCATAGTATATAGTAGGGATGCACCGAAATCAAAATTTTGGACTGAAACTAAAAATTCAGCATTCACTTTAAAACTTTAAAATACTTTATGAAAAGTAACACCAAAATTAGACAAAAAAATCAAAAACAATATTAACATATATATATATATATATATATATATATATATATATATATATATATATATATACACACATATATAACAACAATCACAATCCTATCATGCCCAGGTTCTAGCATGTGCTGGCTGACTTAGCATGATAGGAGTGTGATTGCTGTTTGCAATTTTATATATATATATATATATATATATATATATATATATATATATATATATATAGATATATATATTAATACTGTCATTGAATTATTCTGTCCAATAAAAGTGTTAACACACCGAAGTTGGACCAAAAAATAATTTATAACAGCAATCACACTCCTATCATCCCTAGGCAGCCACTACATGCTGGAATCTGGGCATGAAAGGAATGTGATTATGGACTCCCTATGCCAAGCTATCCCCCAACACTTACACATCCATGCTATCTGAAACCCTCATTCACAAACATTCAGCATAACACCCATCACTCTCACACACTTACATTCAGCATAACACCCATCACTCTCACACACTTACATTAGGCATAACACCCATCACTCTCACACACTTACTTTCAGCATAACACCCATCACTCTCACACACTTACATTCAGCATAACACCCATCACTCTCACACACTTACTAATCCACTCTCTCCTACCTTTTCTTCTTTCACTCTCACTTTTCCTCCTCTTCTTCTTCTTCTTCTTCTTCCTGTCCTGTGCACTGAGCGCGGAAGACAGTGGGTGTGGCTTCCACAGTTGCCGCGCGCACCGTTTCTGAAGGCGTGCCGGCATGGTGGCACCCCTCAGATGAGCGGCAGCCGGGGCGGACCGCCCCCTCCCCTCGCGGCCGCTTAGTTTTTAACTTTGCGGCCGCAGCCGCATTGAATGCTCGTCTGCCGGTGGTCCGTCAGGCCCACTGGCCCGGATTTAGGGCGGCCTGGGGGGCAATTGCCCCCCTGCCCCCCGGCCCAGCCCGCCCCTGATTTCAGGAATCTGGTAAAGAAGGAAAAGAGATCCCTGGTCTTGTGAGCTTACAGTCTCTTAGGAGGTTCATAAACTATGGTTATGTACAAACTTGACAAGCCATCTGCTTACTTTGGTTCTTTTGAGGATTAGTTCCATTTTCTTCATACTTTATTGTACTAGGATTTCTTAGCTCATAAAAAGAACCTTGATCTCACTCTTGCCCAAATAATATATCACCCAGTTACCCACACCCTCTTTTTAAACGCCAAGCAAAGAAAGAAAGTGCTGTAAGACACACTGTTCCTTTGAAGTTGTTTCAGAACAAAATACATCTTTGAAACTAAATTGTCTTCAGATCCTACATGCTTGCTTCACTGAACATATTAATGCTGTAGGTACACTTATGGTTTTTAATACTAATGATTATGGATATCACCCTTTGTACTAGTATTGGTCGTTATATGCAAACCCTATAGCTTAATACCACTGCCTATCCCGCCGATACCTGGAACACTCAGGGTCTGAGCTCCAGGGTTCTAGGTGTGTATAGTCAGATTCTCACTCTTGCAATGCCTGCTTACCTTCTACCTTCTAGGGATTGGGACACCCCTCCTAATTATTGAGTTTAGGTGTTTCAGCCGCACACCTTTGCTAACACGTGTATGGAATCAAACACACAGGCATATAAAGTTAATTATATGTGTATTTTTGCTATATTACTGTTCCTGGAGGGCTAAGCCAAATGCCAAATGATTTAGGTAAACTATAAAAACACTCAGGAGCCGTGGCAACTGGTGTTTTATGTGGATAAGTGCAAGATAATGCCCCTGGGGCATAAAAACCCAAGGGGAATGCATAAAATAGTTGATGTTGAGGTTGGGTCTGTATGAAAGGAAAGGGGTTTGGGCGGTATGTGATTAAAAACATGTAAATACATAAAGGGAATCAGCCAGATAAAGGAGGAGAGTATATTTAAAAGAAGAGAAACTACCAAAACCAAAGGACATAGATTTAAATTAGAGGGGCAAATCAGGAAATATTACTTTACAAAGGTTGTGGATGCATGGAATAGCCTTGCAACAGAAGTGGTAGAGGTTAATAGAGTGAAGGAGTTTAAGCATGTGAGGGATAGACATTGTGCAAATATATATATATATATATATCTATATATATATATATATATATATATATATATATATATATATATATATATATATATATATAGATATAGATATATATATATATATATATATATATATATATATATATATATAGATAGATATATATCTATCTATCTATATATATATATATATATATATATATATACATATATATATATATATATATATATATATATATAGATAGATATATATCTATATCTATCTATATATATATATATATATATATATATATATATATATATATACATGTCTGCACTGATCGTTCACAAGACACAGGAAGGTACTAAATGACAACCACAAGTGACAGTTGATGTAAGGCAGCGTGGCCTACTGGTAGACGGCACTGGAGGAGGCGGGCTCCAGTCTCAATGAGACCGTGGGTTCGATTCCCACCGCTGCCATTCACTTTTTAAAATCCCAATAATGCCATTAAGCCCTCCAAAATATTATGTCAATTTATGTCAATTCAATTTATGCCCTCATACCATGGGGGGAAAATAATGTGCACAAAAAGGCAACAACAACAAAAAAAACATTGGGTATTTCTAAACAAAACTCAAGACAAACAGTATAATCTATTTAGCAGGTTTTTTTCATTATTTTTAGCAAAAGTGAGAAAAAGTCATTTTTTAGCTGTGGTGACTCTCGTGAGAGTAGTCACCACAGCTAAGAGTAGGCCTTTTTTAATCTTTTTCAATTTTATATGATTAAAAACGTGTTACACTATATCGTATTTCCCTGTCACGCACAGCGTAAGGTAGAACCTGTAATCAGGTAGAACAGCGTGTGCAAGTCCCAAAGACAGAACACCAGAGTCCAGTATAGAATAGCCAATGAGCAAGCCAGGGTCAGGAAGCCAGAAGTCAGAATCGTTGCAGGGTAAGCCGAGGTCAGGAAGCCAGAAGTCAGAATAGTCGTAATGTAAGCCGGAGTCAGATGCCAGGAATCAATAACAGGAACGCGTACGGGGATGACACTATACAAGATAGGTACAACCATCAGAAGGCAAGGCTGAGTGTTTCTGAGGCTCTTAAATAGGCAGAGGAAGTCCAGGCATCAATTACAGAATTCCCGCCAAAAATTCAAAGTGCCGTTACGTCACTTCCGGTTCGCGGCCATCTTGGGATTGGCAGAACGTAAAACTCTAAAAGGAGCCGTAGTACCGGCTGGCGCCACTAGGTGGCGTGCAGCGGACCGCGTGCACGCAGCAGGACCGGACCTGGCTCCAACACAGGACAACCGACGCGTGGAGCCGCGAGGTCTTCCCCTCCCTCGCGGCGGCTGAGGCTGTCTCGGAGAGGCGGGAGGTCTCCCTCTTCTCCGCGGCGGTTGCGGCTCCTGCGGCAAGGCGGGAGGTCTCCCCCTCTTCCGCGGCGGCTGCCGTGTAGAGGCGGGAGGTCTCCCTCTTTTCCGCGGCGGTTGCAGCTGCTGCGGTACGGTGGGGGGTCTCCCTCTTCTCCGTGGCGGCTGCGGTTGCCGCGGCACGGTGGGAGGTCTCCCCCTTCTTCTCGGCGGCTGCCGGGCCAGGTATGTGACATTCCCTTGTGCTTTCTACGGTATGAGCCAGCGCCATCTACGATATGTTGGAGGTTGGGATCTGAAAAAAGAAAAGAAAAAAAGACAAGCCGATATACTGAGCAGTATTTTAATCTGTGAGTGGAACTACAGAGGGGGAGATTGTGTATTTAAAATCGTATCACACAGTGTGTGCGATGTTTGTTTTTTTCTATTTTATAATACCCTGATATTTTGAGGAAAAAGAAGAGGAAGATAAATTGTATTCTCAAATGAAGCTCTTCAGGACCATCTAACAGTTTACTTAAGTATCATGTTTTACTTTTGTGATAATACTATTTTGTTATATTCTGTTACAATTGTATCATAGCGCTCCACCTGTAGAAATGTTGCAGGAACAGTGTGCAATCTGACCTTGAATAGACTGCATTGTGTCAAGCGATTATGCTCAGGAAGGGACTCCAACAAGGAGCAAACTAAAGGAAAGGGATGCTCTATAACTCTTGAAAAAAAGCAAAACAACTCCTTTCTGACCTTTAGGGTCCACCCTCCATTGAATGCTGTTTAGTACACTTCATAAAGTTATTCCATGGGGTTTACTAAAAAGAAACATATATGCATGGAAAGACATTTCCAAACCACCAAGCATATCTGTTTAGCTCTCCCTTCCCACATTTCACTTGGTCTCCTCTCACATCTTCAACACCAGGGGGCCTCAAATTAAAAGTAAAAAGGTAAATCCTCATAGTTTCAAATATCACATTAAAATGTCACTTAAAAGGAAATGTAAAATGTAATCTTTTCAATAAAATTAATGGATTAGCATCTTTGTGATTTACATTTGCAAATTTTGTTTTTTTAAATAAAGCTGTAGTATTTAGTTATATGCTTCACCGTGCTTTGTGACCAATGGAACCTCTCCTGCCAGCTATCATTGTGTCATCATAGTAGAAGTCTCATATGTTACGCTGGCTCTCCACACACACACAGAGCGCAAACACTTTTGAAGGACCATCTCAAGACAGCTGGCTACCTGCACGGGCGTAGGAACCGGGGGGGACGGGGGGGACAGATCCCCCCCAGGAAATCATAAGGGGGGGACCGATAATATAGATATCCCCCCCAGGGCTGTACCTGAGGTGAGTGCACTCGGGTGCAGCTGTGAGGGTGCTCACAGCTGCCCGATCAGCAGCTGTAGCCTGCAGGACTGGTTAGGGAAATCCGTGATCTCCCCAACCAGTCCTGCAGGCTGCAGCTGCATAAAGGTCACACTCACCAGCGTGCTGTCTGTAACTGAGCGCCGGGGCGACAGGATATGACGTTTATATCCAGCCCCGGCGCTCAGCATAAACAGCTGTGCGCAGCCGCACTGCACAGACTGCGAGCGGCAAAAAGGAAAGTTGGAAGAGAAAGCGGAAAGGAGGAAGAGAAAGCAGAAAGGAGGAAGAGAAAGCAGAAAGGAGGAAGAGAAAGCAGGAAGAGAAAGCAGAAAGGAGGGAGAGAAAGGTAAGAGATGTGGAAAACGAAGGTAGGTAGGTGGGTGGATATGATGTGGAAAACGAAGGTGGGTAGGTATGATGTGGAAAACGAAGGTGGGTGGGTATGATGTGGAAAACGAAGGTAGGTGGGTGGGTGAGTGGTTGGTTATGATCTGGAAAACGAAGGTGGGTGGGTGGGTGGTTATGATGTGGAAAACGAAGGTGGGGGGAGTCTGATGTGGAGAACAAAGGTGGGGGGGTCTGATGTGGAGAACAAAGGTGGGGGGGTCTGATGTGGAGAACAAAGGTTGTGGAGGGGGGTCTGATGTGGAGAACAAAGGTTGTGGAGGGGGGTCTGATGTGGAGAACAAAGGTTGTGGAGGGGGGGTCTGATGTGGAGAACAAAGGTTTGGGGGGGTCTGATGTGGAGAACGAAGGTGGGGGGTCTGATGGTAGATTTGTGTGTGCATATACATATGGTGAGGCATGTGTATGGGTACTTGGGCAGGCATATGTGTTTGTGTATAGGGCAGCAGTGTATATGTGTACGTCTGTATGGGCAGTGGATATGTGTACATCTGTATGGGCTGTGCATATGTGTACATCTGTATGGGCAGTGTATATGTGTACGTCTGTATGGGCAGTGTATATGTGTACGTCTGTATGGGCAGTGTATATGTGTACGTCTGTATGGGCAGTGTATATGTGAACGTCTGTATGGGCAGTGTATATGTGTACGTCTGTATGGGCAGTGTATATGTGTATGTCTGTATGGGCAGTGTATATGTGTGTGTATGGGCAGTGTATATGTATATGTGTACGTGTGTATAGGCAGTGTATATGTGTACGTGTGTATAGGCAGTGTATATGTGTATGTCTGTATGGGCAGTGTATATGTGTACGTCTGTATGGGCAGTGTATATGTGAACGTCTGTATGGGCAGTGTATATGTGTACGTCTGTATGGGCAGTGTATATGTTTACGTCTGTATGGGCAGTGCATATGTGTACTTCTGTATGGGCAGTGTATATGTGTACGTCTGTATGGGCATTGTATACGTGTACGTCTGTATGGGCAGTGTATATGTGTGTGTATATAAGGAGTATATTTGTCTTATAGTGTATACGTCTGTGTAAGTATGCGCAAGGGCAGTGTATATTTATGGGGAGGCGTGTGTGTGTGTGAGCAGTTTATGTATGTTTGGGCAGGCGTGTATAAGGGTAGTGCATATGTGTGAGTACTGGCAAGTGTGTATCTGCAGGCAATTGCAGCGTATATGTGTGTTTTTGTGGGCAGGCATGCGTAAGAGCAGTGCATATGTGTGTATGAGCAGGCATGTCGTACTTAAAGGGAAGATAATGATTCCCTGTAACACATGTTTAACCCATTGTGTGTGTGTGTGTGCATGCGTGTGTATGTTATTCAAGTGTTTAAGCGTGTGGATATGTTCCTGTGTGCATGACGTGTTAGGAGTCTTAGATGGTTCCTTCAGTACATCATAGTAGTCTCTGTGGCTGTGTCCAGTGGGGTCCATCTGTGGTTGTAAGATTTTTCTTTTTTTGTGAGTTTCTGTGGGAATTTTCTCCCATTCATCTAGTAGAACCTTTTATGAGCTGAAGGTGATAAACCAAGACATTTTGGACAACACTATGCTTCTAACTTTGTGGGAACAGTTTTGGGGACGGTCCTTTTCTATTCCATCATGACTGTGCCCCAGTGTACAAAACAAGGTCCATAAAGGCATGGTTGCAAAAATTCCCCACAGAAACTCTCCAAAATCTTGTGGAAATCGTTCCCAGAAGAGTGTAAGCCGTTATAGCGCCAAAGGGGGACCAACTAAATATTAATGTCTATGTATTTATAATGCAATGTCATAAAAGTCCCTGTTGGTGAAATGGTCAGGTATACCCTACCAGTAAAAATGCCATCCCCCCCAGATTTTTAGGGATTCCTACGCCCATGGCCACCTGGCAAAATGATCTGCGGAGTGTCGGCTCCCCGGCAAAGAGATCCGCAGAGCGTCAGGTTTCCATCAACAGATTTGAAGACTGTCAACATGTCTATGTATTTCTTGTTGCTATGACATTTTAAGAAAAAAATTCTTTACATTTTAGTACTAGTCAGAGTTAGCCTCTTAGTGCCCAGAGGGAGGGGCAGTTCTTCGAGCCATGGCTTCCCAGAGATTTCCTTCAATAAAACAAGGTTTTTTCTTTCCTCCGTGCTGAAGAATGACTCTTCGTGAGTCCAGAGGCAGCTCCATCTTTAAACTATCCATACAATGTTTACTATTAAATAAAAAGGTTTGTTCTCATAATTGTTGCTGTCTATGAGTAATTCTTTCAAATTACTATCACCTTTAGTTAAAATGGTATTATTCCAAAAAGTCTACAATGCTGTGCTAATGAAACTTACTTTTGGACTACCAATTTGATTTTATGTCATTGAAATTTGGTGTTACTGTGAAATAGACATCAAATGTTTTAGTTATTTATTGTAAAAACACATCTAACTCATTTAACACATCTATTAAAACTAAAGCAAACACAGTCGTTAGCTGAATGTGTTCAATGACAATAGCAAAAGGAACACCTTTGTCACCAACTTTCTGTGTGACACAGATCCAGACGGGTATTTACAATGCCGGCACCCGTACTGTTGTTCTTGTCTCGTCTACCGTTTGCCGGAGAACTCGCCGCAAAAGTTCTTCTCCCAGCAAAACAGTACAAGTGGAAAAACCCCAAGTAACGTCCACCAGGGTACCGATGATCCTAACAGTGAGGAGGCTC
This sequence comes from Spea bombifrons, assembly GCF_027358695.1. Classification (NCBI taxonomy): domain Eukaryota; kingdom Metazoa; phylum Chordata; class Amphibia; order Anura; family Pelobatidae; genus Spea; species Spea bombifrons. The sequence goes on from NC_071087.1 coordinate 62,673,219, forward strand.
CAGAATAAGTAGATAAATATGTTAAAATGATAGTTCTTGAGTATGCCAGGTGAAGTTTCTGAAACGGCGCGAATACCACAGAGAATGGGAAAATCGTGTCTGGGGCACGATTCGCTAAATTAGTGAAACCCCAAAAAAAACAAATGTAGTCAAGCTCAGAATCACAACCAGAGCGGGACGTCAGGCGGGCCAAAGGTCATACACTAGATGGCTAGTCAGATGAACAGGGGTTAAATTCCAGAGCGCGTAGTCAGGCGGACCGGGTCATACACAGGACGGAAACAAATTCGAATCGCTGAGCAAAAGGAAGGTCAGCAACGCCAAGGGTCGGGAACAAAAATGCAACCAACTTGATATCAAAGCGAGGACCACGCCAGGGAATAGTCCATGCGGTAGCCGGGCAGAGTACCACAGCCGCTGCTGGGTAGACCCCAGTCCTAGAAATTGGTAATTAAACCACGGTTCCCAAACGAGCTCCCTCTCTGTAACCATCACCAAGTATTGCCCACCACAAGCTTAATGTACCCTCAAAAGAGCACCCGTAACGACGCTGTTCCAATTGTCGGCAGGCATCGCCGCGGTCCCTAGCTGCCGCACAGTTCCATGAATTTGTGGCTAGGTCCCGGTCACGCGCATCGAGTGTTTCCTGGCTTGCAGACCCCCCATGGCCGGCTAGTGCATGGGAGTCTGGTTCCAACAGACCAGACGGGGTTTTCCGTTCACCCTGTGCTCCCCAGACAAGGGACTGGGCAAGCAGGTAAGGAGTCTCCCCAGAAATCCTAAAGTGCCCTACTCCCACATTCAAACATAACCCCACGAGTCTTCAGCCTTAAAGGGTTAACTTGACACTTAAATTGCCCCTAAGCCTCAGACCCTCTAGGTTTAGACTATGACCTGTTGTTCTAACATTGTTCTTCCTTTTAAATAAGCTTGCCTCTTCTACTTTGTTAATTCACTTTTAAGTATTTAAATGCTTCTATTGCATCTCCGATCATCTTCTTTACTCCAAGCTATATATATATATATATATATACCGTATTTGCTCGATTATAAGACGACCCCGATTATAAGACGACCCCCCAAAATCAAAATATTAATTTAGGAAAAAAACAAAAAGCCTGAATATAAGACGACCCTATAGGAAAAAAAGTTTTACCAGTAAATATTAATTCATGTAAATATATTTTTTAAATTTCCTTTTATTTGCCAACCTGCCCCCCCAGTTATGCCACTCTGCCCCCAGAAATGCTTTATACCCCCCCTATTTGCCACTCTGCCCCATGATATGCCTTATACCCCTATATGCCACTCTGGCATATAGGGGGTTAAAAGGCATATCATGGGGCTGAGTGGCATATAGGGGGTTAAAATGCATTTCTGGAGGTATATATGCATATCATGGGGCTGAGTGGCATATAGGGGGTTAAAATGCATTTCTGGAGGTCCAGAAATGCATTTTAACCCCCTATATGCCACTCAGCCCCATGATATGCCTTTTAACCCAGCATGTACTGGCTGCCTTGGCTTGATAGGAGTGTGATTGCTGCTAACAGCAATCACACTCTTATCAAGCCAAGGCAGCCAGTACATGCTAGAACCTGGGGATGATAGTAGTGGGATTACAGCCTCCCTATGCCATGCTACAACCCCCACCAACCTTACACATCCATGCTATCACACACAAACACACATTCACAAACATTTAAATACTCATTCATTCCATTAATCACACATACTTCACACATTAATCACACATACTTACCCAAAAACCCTCCCCCACCCCCTTACCTGAACTGCAGATCTCTCACTCGAAGACTTCTGCAGGGGACCGGCTGTACCAGCAACTTCTCTGGCCCCGCCCCCAGAGGAGGGAGGGGGAGATAGAGTTCTGTGAGGAAGCTACAAGCTTCCTGTCCTCCTGCTTCTAACGGAAGAGACGCTGCTCGCGACCGGTAAGCAGCATGGCCCCAGCCATTTTTTTGGGGTCTGATTAGAAGACGACCCCGATTATAAGACGAGGGGTATTTTTCAGAGCATTTGCTCTGGAAAAAACCTCGTCTTATAATCGAGCAAATACGGTATATATATTAAGATACTTTAGTCTTTCCTGATAATTTCTATCTTGTAAACGACTAAATCTGCTACACAAGAGGGACATTATGCACCAAGCAGGACCCCATCGTGGCCACCACCTCACCCATTCAGCCAATATTTAAAATGATAAAGAAAAAAAAGCTTTGACTATTCTCATAATCATTGTTAATGAATAGTTCTTTCTAAATAAGAAAAAAGTTGCTCTACCTTGTCCGCTGGCCCCAACGCGTCTTCTTTCAGCCAGCTCCACTTCTTCTCTTCTTCTTATATTTCTCCTTGGTATCAGCTCCGTTGACCAGGACTCCTGGATTAGTTCTGCAAAAGCTAAGGAAACCGTCTTTGTCACCCACTTTCTGTGTTAATCCAAACAGGATCCCTGGTCTTGTGAGCTTACAGTCTCTTAGGAGGTTCATAAACTATGGTTATGTACAAACTTGACAAGCCATCTGCTTACTTTGGTTCTTTTGAGGATTAGTTCCATTTTCTTCATACTTTATTGTACTAGGATTTCTTAGCTCATAAAAAGAACCTTGATCTCACTCTTGCCCAAATAATATATCACCCAGTTACCCACACCCTCTTTTTAAACGCCAAGCAAAGAAAGAAAGTGCTGTAAGACACACTGTTCCTTTGAAGTTGTTTCAGAACAAAATACATCTTTGAAACTAAATTGTCTTCAGATCCTACATGCTTGCTTCACTGAATATATTAATGCTGTAGGTACACTTATGGTTTTTAATACTAATGATTATGGATATCACCCTTTGTACTAGTATTGGTCGTTATATGCAAACCCTATAGCTTAATACCACTGCCTATCCCGCCGATACCTGGAACACTCAGGGTCTGAGCTCCAGGGTTCTAGGTGTGTATAGTCAGATTCTCACTCTTGCAATGCCTGCTTACCTTCTACCTTCTAGGGATTGGGACACCCCTCCTAATTATTGAGTTTAGGTGTTTCAGCCGCACACCTTTGCTAACACGTGTATGGAATCAAACACACAGGCATATAAAGTTAATTATATGTGTATTCTTGCTATATTAATGTTCCTGGAGGGCTAAGCCAAATGCCAAATGATTTAGGTAAACTATAAAAACACTCAGGAGCCGTGGCAACTGGTGTTTTATGTGGATAAGTGCAAGATAATGCCCCTGGGGCATAAAAACCCAAGGGGAATGCATAAAATAGTTGATGTTGAGGTTGGGTCTGTATGAAAGGAAAGGGGTTTGGGCGGTATGTGATTAAAAACATGTAAATACATAAAGGGAATCAGCCAGATAAAGGAGGAGAGTATATTTAAAAGAAGAGAAACTACCAAAACCAAAGGACATAGATTTAAATTAGAGGGGCAAATCAGGAAATATTACTTTACAAAGGTTGTGGATGCATGGAATAGCCTTGCAACAGAAGTGGTAGAGGTTAATAGAGTGAAGGAGTTTAAGCATGTGAGGGATAGACATTGTGCATATATATATATATATATATATATATATATATATATATATACACGTCTGCACTGATCGTTCACAAGACACAGGAAGGTACTAAATGACAACCAGAAGTGACAGTTGATGTAAGGCAGCGTGGCCTACTGGTAGACGGCACTGGAGGAGGCGGGCTCCAGTCTCAATGAGAGCGTGGGTTCGATTCCCACCGCTGCCATTCACTTTTTAAAATCCCAATAATGCCATTAAGCCCTCCAAAATATTATGTCAATTTATGTCAATTCAATTTATGCCCTCATACCATGGGGGGAAAATAATGTGCACAAAAAGGCAACAACAACAAAAAAAACATTGGGTATTTCTAAACAAAACTCAAGACAAACAGTATAATCTATTTAGCAGGTTTTTTTCATTATTATTAGCAAAAGTGAGAAAAAGTCATTTTTTAGCTGTGGTGACTCTCGTGAGAGTAGTCACCACAGCTAAGAGTAGGCCTTTTTTAATCTTTTTCAATTTTATATGATTAAAAACGTGTTACACTATATCGTATTTCCCTTGTGCTTTCTACGGTATGAGCCAGCGCCATCTACTATATGTTGGAGGTTGGGATCTGAAAAAAGAAAAGAAAAAAAGACAAGCCGATATACTGAGCAGTATTTTAATCTGTGAGTGGAACTACAGAGGGGGAGATTGTGTATTTAAAATCGTATCACACAGTGTGTGCGATGTTTGTTTTTTTCTATTTTATAATACCCTGATATTTTGAGGAAAAAGAAGAGGAAGATAAATTGTATTCTCAAATGAAGCTCTTCAGGACCATCTAACAGTTTACTTAAGTATCATGTTTTACTTTTGTGATAATACTATTTTGTTATATTCTGTTACAATTGTATCATAGCGCTCCACCTGTAGAAATGTTGCAGGAACAGTGTGCAATCTGACCTTGAATAGACTGCATTGTGTCAAGCGATTATGCTCAGGAAGGGACTCCAACAAGGAGCAAACTAAAGGAAAGGGATGCTCTATAACTCTTGAAAAAAAGCAAAACAACTCCTTTCTGACCTTTAGGGTCCACCCTCCATTGAATGCTGTTTAGTACACTTCATAAAGTTATTCCATGGGGTTTACTAAAAAGAAACATATATGCATGGAAAGACATCTCCAAACCACCAAGCATATCTGTTTAGCTCTCCCTTCCCACATTTCACTTGGTCTCCTCTCACATCTTCAACACCAGGGGGCCTCAAATTAAAAGTAAAAAGGTAAATCCTCATAGTTTCAAATATCACATTAAAATGTCACTTAAAAGGAAATGTAAAGTGTAGTCTTTTCAATAAAATTAATGGATTAGCATCTTTGTGATTTACATTTGCAAATTTTGTTTTTTTAAATAAAGCTGTAGTATTTAGTTATATGCTTCACCGTGCTTTGTGACCAATGGAACCTCTCCTGCCAGCTATCATTGTGTCATCATAGTAGAAGTCTCATATGTTACGCTGGCTCTCCACATACACACACACAGAGCGCAAACACTTTTGAAGGACCATCTCAAGACAGCTGGCTACCTGGCAAAATGATCTGCGGAGTGTCGGCTCCCCGGCAAAGAGATCCGCAGAGCGTCAGGTTTCCATCAACAGATTTGAAGACTGTCAACATGTCTATGTATTTCTTGTTGCTATGACATTTTAAGAAAAAAATTCTTTACATTTTAGTACTAGTCAGAGTTAGCCTCTTAGTGCCCAGAGGGAGGGGCAGTTCTTCGAGCCATGGCTTCCCAGAGATTTCCTTCAATAAAACAATGTTTTTTCTTTCCTCCGTGCTGAAGAATGACTCTTCGTGAGTCCAGAGGCAGCTCCATCTTTAAACTATCCATACAATGTTTACTATTAAATAAAAAGGTTTGTTCTCATAATTGTTGCTGTCTATGAGTAATTCTTTCAAATTACTATCACCTTTAGTTAAAATGGTATTATTCCAAAAATTCTACAATGCTGTGCTAATGAAACTTACTTTTGGACTACCAATTTGATTTTATGTCATTGAAATTTGGTGTTACTGTGAAATAGACATCAAATGTTTTAGTTATTTATTGTAAAAACACATCTAACTCATTTAACACATCTATTAAAACTAAAGCAAACACAGTCGTTAGCTGAATGTGTTCAATGACAATAGCAAAAGGAACACCTTTGTCACCAACTTTCTGTGTGACACAGATCCAGACGGGTATTTACAATGACAGCACCCGTACTATTGTTCTTGTCTTGTCTACTGTTCTTGTCTCGTCTACTCGCCGCAAAAGTTCTTCTCCCAGCAAAACAGTACAAGTGGAAAAACCCCAAGTAACGTCCACCAGGGTACCGATGATCCTAACAGTGAGGAGGCTCCAGAATAAGTAGATAAATATGTTAAAATGATAGTTCTTGAGTATGCCAGGTGAAGTTTCTGAAACGGCGCGAATACCACAGAGAATGGGAAAATCGTGTCTGGGGCACGATTCGCTAAATTAGTGAAACCCCAAAAAAAACAAATGTAGTCAAGCTCAGAATCACAACCAGAGCGGGACGTCAGGCGGGCCAAAGGTCATACACTAGATGGCTAGTCAGATGAACAGGGGTTAAATTCCAGAGCGCGTAGTCAGGCGGACCGGGTCATACACAGGACGGAAACAAATTCGAATCGCTGAGCAAAAGGAAGGTCAGCAACGCCAAGGGTCGGGAACAAAAATGCAACCAACTTGATATCAAAGCGAGGACCACGCCAGGGAATAGTCCATGCGGTAGCCGGGCAGAGTACCGCAGCCGCTGCTGGGTAGACCCCAGTCCTAGAAATTGGTAATTAAACCACGGTTCCCAAACGAGCTCCCTCTCTGTAACCATCACCAAGTATTGCCCACCACAAGCTTAATGTACCCTCAAAAGAGCATCCGTAACGACGCTGTTCCAATTGTCGGCAGGCATCGCCGCGGTCCCTAGCTGCCGCACAGTTCCATGAATTTGTGGCTAGGTCCCGGTCAGGCGCATCAAGTGTTTCCTGGCTTGCAGACCCCCCATGGCCGGCTAGTGCATGGGAGTCTGGTTCCAACAGACCAGACGGGGTTTTCCGTTCACCCTGTGCTCCCCAGACAAGGGACTGGGCAAGCAGGTAAGGAGTCTCCCCAGAAATCCTAAAGTGCCCTACTCCCACACTCAAACATAACCCCACGAGTCTTCAGCCTTAAAGGGTTAACTTGACACTTAAATTGCCCCTAAGCCTCAGACCCTCTAGGTTTAGACTATGACCTGTTGTTCTAACATTGTTCTTCCTTTTAAATAAGCTTGCCTCTTCTACTTTGTTAATTCCCTTTTAAGTATTTAAATGCTTCTATTGCATCTCCGATCATCTTCTTTACTCCAAGCTATATATATATATATATATATATATTAAGATACTTTAGTCTTTCCTGATAATTTCTATCTTGTAAACGACTAAATCTGCTAGACAAGAGGGACATTATGCACCAAGCAGGACCCCATCGTGGCCACCACCTCACCCATTCAGCCAATATTTAAAATGATAAAGAAAAAAAAGCTTTGACTATTCTCATAATCATTGTTAATGAATAGTTCTTTCTAAATAAGAAAAAGTTGCTCTACCTTGTCCGCTGGCCCCAACGCGTCTTCTTTCAGCCAGCTCCACTTCTTCTCTTCTTCTTATATTTCTCCTTGGTATCAGCTCCGTTGACCAGGACTCCTGGATTAGTTCTGCAAAAGCTAAGGAAACCGTCTTTGTCACCCACTTTCTGTGTTAATCCAAACAGGTATATGCACTGCCGGTGCCTGCACTGTTGGTCACCAGTTTGACCAACCACAACAGAGACAAAGGACATTACAGAAGTGGGCAGCAGAGGTAAGCTTAACATTGGAAGCTTTTAGCTAATTACTAAAAACCATATATTTTTATGTAAGTAACATTCTATAAAGCGTTGTCAACATTCCATGAGGATTTTAAAAAACAAAACAAAAAGATTTTGTCTTTAAAGAGCAAACCTTTGCTAGAGACGGACTCTATGCATTGTTAGTGACTCTCGTGAGAGTAGTCACCACGGCTATGTAGGCGATGTATGTATTTCAGGAATCTGGTAAAGAAGGAAAAGAGATCCCTGGTCTTGTGAGCTTACAGTCTCTTAGGAGGTTCATAAACTATGGTTATGTACAAACTTGACAAGCCATCTGCTTACTTTGGTTCTTTTGAG